>NC_046610.1:23131544-23189044 GCF_900324465.2 Anabas testudineus
GTGAAGGAGTGGTGGTGAAGTGTGGAGGTGAATGGAGGTGGTGTTTGGGGGAGGGGGTGGGGGGGGCATTGCTGCTAAAGGCCTCAACTCAGCCAATGTGGCCTGATGTGACAGGATTAGCTAAGCCCCGGTGAGCATTGCTGGTACTGTGACTCTGTGTGTGTATGTGTGTGTGAGAGTGAGAGTCCAGCAGCCAGTGTGCACAGCAGACAGCGAACCAAGAACTGCTGCTCGCCACCAGCCGAGCCAAGACAAGACATGGGAGATCAACAGTGTGTCGGCCCATCGCTGCCATCAAGCCTTAGCCCTCATCCCCTCCCCTTCCCCCCCAATGGAAGAAAGCCAGACCATAGAAGATGTAGCCAAGGGAGCCAAGATACAGTAGTGGGAGACACAGTGGGGGACTAGTGGGCGGGCAGCTGGGTCTAAAGTGAACGTGAGTTGGAAAATGATCCTATTAAATTGAATTAAAGAGGCAGTCTTCATTTACCCCAAGAATGATGGATTTGGATGATTAACAGTGTTAATGGGGACTGGTTAAAAAGGGCAAGGGAAACCAGTGATTACAGACACTGAGTAAAGAGGCCAGGTCAGACCTGCATTGTATTCAGCCCAGTGGCTGAATTTTTTTTTTTTTTTTTTTTTTTGCCGTGTACCAACTCGTAGGTACTTCTTCAGTATTATTTAATTACCTTAAGAAGAATCTAAGAATTTGGGGGCTGTGGCATAACGTTCGGAAACGCCACAAATCTCCCCATACCTCGTTTCTTTTCAAGGTGTTTTTCCCCCCCCGCAACTCTACCTTTATAAAAGAACAGCAGCCGTAAGATCATCGCAATACAGCAGATCAAAGGCTGTTGTGTTGTGTGGTTTTGAGCTAGGCCTGCTGAGTAGCATGCAAGTAGGAAAATAAAAGCAATAGGAAAATGTCACTGACGAACATGTAGGTTTAGTGTCAGTAGTTTTTGTGGTACTTTGCTGCAGCAGTGAGTGCATTATACCAGTGTAATGCCCTCGTCTCGGGACCTAATTATGGCACCAGTGTATGTGTGAAGTTTATGTGTGTGCGCGTGTATGTGCACGCACATGTGGCGAAGTACTTGTGCGCCTGGGTTTTCACTTTGGTCAGTGCACAAACCCTATCTGCATGTCCTTAATTCTTGATGATGTGCAGGCCTGAGGCAGTGTGTGTGATGGAGAGGATGCCTGTGTGCCAAGTTGAAGTGATCGGGCGGGAGGCCGTGGGCCCTCACCCCTCTGAAAAATCCCGTTGCTTTGCTCAGAGCAAATGATCGGCGATGCTGTGCTGCTAGTTTCCACAGTCTAGTCAGGACTAGTAACACCCTGCCACAACGGAGTCCGATTTATAGGGCACTTCTGTTTCTCTGGTAATCTGCGGCTTGTATTGCTTTGACATAATAGCTAATCCTGAGCAAGAACTAGTTAGCCTCATGTACATGATCTTAGCTAATGCCTTTCTAATTTCTGCTTATCCCCTCATCTACAGTGTATATTTGCACTGATTGTATAAGGTTGAGCAGTTTTCTCTCGACAGATCTAATCAATTTCAACAGTTTGACAGTAGACACACACTCAACTCTCCATTACCTTGGATGATGTGCACCACGGCTTACCTGAACCCTGATTAAGCAGAGAATGTCTTAAGTAAGGGGATCAAATAATTTTATGCTACCTTTTCTCCTTTCAAAAAAATTAACCACCACAGTCGCATGCATGGTGTAATTGACGAGAGTGATTAGAGTAGGTGTGTGAAAACAACAATCTCATCCAGCAGCTGAGGCCGTTTGCTTAGCAGAGCTGACAGTCTTTGTGTATGTAAATGAAGAATTTAGACTAATGGAGTTTGAACCATTTCTATTTTGTGATGGCAAGAGGATTTTGATTGAAAGTAATTAAGCAAGCTAGCTGTAAAATTAATTAAAGGCAAAAGGAGGGAGGGGGGAACTTTTATTGGATGTATAGCGATATAGCTGCTGTCAGGCAGGGGGACAAATGGGGTGACCTGGATTCTCTGCCCTCCCTCCATCCCAACTCGGGACTTTATGTCCTTTAATCTCCTTAGAGCGGCTGGTGTGCATTTGTTCGAAATAATCAAGGAAATATGGTCAGAAATTGTCAGCTTTCAGATCTAATTTACCTGACAGCCTCGCAAGTGTGCGTGCACGCGCAAGTAATGCAGGTGACAGTGGCAGGGTCCTTTTTTTTCCCCTTGTCCTCTCCTCAGCTTTGTGGAAAATGCTTTTGACAGTCTTGAAGCATCTTGGTTGTCGGAGGGCGGGGGAGATGAGGAACTTGGTTGGATTTAAGATGGACATTCAATGAGGCATGTTTGGCCCGGCTTAGCACCTCTGAACACCGTGTGTGCATGCACACACACCAACATGCTTAATTGCCTCTGTAACATATTCAGACTCTGTTTGGCCACTGCACCAGCACTTCTCAGCTTCTGCTGTCTGCAGGTAGCCTAAATGAGCAGAAGCAGATTACAGCCATGACAAAGCCTGTTACAGCTACTTAAGCACTGACAAATAAGATTGGCCATTCCTGCACAAGTAGAAATTGAACTCATTGTTCTTTTAGTTCTTAGGAGAGAACAATATTTAAAGCAAATTGCTGATTTCAGGATATTTTCCCCTTAGTGTTTCATTGTAAGATAATAATCACATGATTGTAATAAAAAATATCGGGCCCTGTGCACTTTGTGCTAAACTAATAACCAGTCATAAAATTGTCCTGCTAATGTCCTGCGACATCTATATGGCTTAGAGCTGTATGTGTCCATATTAAAAGTCCACAGGGTCCCACGATTCCACAGTGGGTGAGATGCCACTTCCTCTTAATGCTTCTAGTGCTTGCTGGTGTTTGTGACATAGGGCCTCAGTGTGGCCCTCAATACCCCCTGAAGAGACAGTTAATTAGGCTTTGGCCCAGACATGCTGCCGGGACTCTCACCCACCATCGTCTGCCCCTGCTGCCACCACTCCCCTCCTCGACTCTGTAGCCGCCGGGGCCTCTGGGAAAGCACAGCGCCGGGGCTGTGCCACCATCGGGGCCCCTAACGGGATTAGGAAGTCCTCTGAAAATAGGACCTCATCTCCAAAAGCCTCTCACCCACCTTCATCTGCCCAAAGTATCCTCCTCATTTCACCCCAGCGCTATCCCCCACCACCCCCACCCCCCCAATAATACAGCTCCACCCGAGCTCCGTTTTATCAATTAATGTAATAAAAGGTGGAACAAAGAGCTTTCATTCCCCCACTCTGTAATTAGAGGGGGAAATCTCTTGAGGACTGGAATTCCTTTGGCCTTAAAAACATGATTCTCAGTCTCCCCTCCACTCTGCCGACACCACTCAAATGGAAACATGGCTCCTCGATGTATAAGGGTGATAATGTAAATGCATTGTCTACCCGGCGAACCCGGCACAACCCATTTTGCAGTAACTTTATCTAAGTGTGAACAAATGAATGTAACATTTGGGCGAGTGATACATTATTATCTCTAATTGTTTCCTTTATAACACTATACATCCTCTGTCACCTTCACTTTGGCTCTCACAAGTACATGCACTCTGAATCACTCTATCACTGTCCCAATTCTAACACGTTACGTGTCACCACACACTGTTAATAAATGTGATAAACCACCTGAATCGAGAATATCAGGTAGGGCGTCTGCCTATGTGTGTTTTTTGTCTCATAAGGTGAGATACAGTAGACTGGGCGAAGGGATGGGGGGGGGGGGGCTCTCTTGTGCTTAACTGCGTCTACACTTGTATGAAAGTAAAAAAAGAGAGACAACACACGTTTTCACAGCCACTGGAGCTTTTGATAGGAATTAGTTTTACAACATATGCAAATGTTTCTCTCCGGAAAAAAGAGGGGGGTCTTTAAGTGACAGGTTGATATGTGATTAAACGACAATTAGAGTGCTGAAAATAAGTGTCGGCAGTAGGTCAAGCGCTGGGCGGCTCAGCTAAAAGGTAGCAGACTATTGAGGAGAAAACATTCCAGCGGAGGCCATGAACAGGACCCAAAACAAATTAGAGAGGTGAAGGGGAACAAGGTTAGCACTGTGTTCCAATAAACCCACAACAAAAACAAGTTCTGTGTTTTGCCTGGATGACAAAGACCGACCATTCACAGCCAGCGCTCGACACCTTTACAATCCCTGTGTTTTCACTCGGTAGTGTGTCGAACCTGCCCTGAAATCCTAACACCGGCACTGTTTTCATAGACTCGTGAGTTCAGCGTCATATTCAATTGGTGTAGTGTGTTGAACCCTGTGAGGGTTTCCACGGTGTCATAGTGAAACCCGCGCCCGACTCGAACCAGTTGGCTACTGTAGAGCGGGCTTCACCCCACACCTCTCCTGCCCTTTAAGTTAAAAGTACTGTACAAAGACGTGAGAGATTTAGTGTCTTTCTTCCTGCAACAAACACATACACAATCTCAAACACACACACACACACACACACGTACAGGCAGAGACATAAAAAGGGCTCACGCTTATTCTGGCACAGATGGCCCTGTCCCTATAATCCCCTTTGATGCTGTGGTGGGCAGTGGCTCCTGAACATCTCTGAAGCCAAAGCCCCAACAAAAACTTGAGCTACTTTTCCTTTAACTGACCCCAATTGCCAAGGAGCTGTCAGCTGTCAGACGTGGTTAAGAGCGTCTTTACTGGGGGAGACTGAAGGGCACAGGTTTTCTCTCTCTCTCTCTCTGTATCTCTCACATTCTCTCTCTCTCTCCCTCTCTCCTCTCTTCTCTCAGCTTCCTGTTTGTTTTCTGTCACAGACGTTCACTCCACCTCCATGACACAGCTGTGAAAGCAGGTTGACCGTGGTACTTTGACTCGTAGTATATACAACACTTATTTCCTCTCTGTTCTTTGGAGAAGGCGAAAAAGTGAACCTCCCTGAGCTCTAATATTGGAGCCACAGATGGCAGGAGGTGGGCTAAGAGGCTTAGATTTCATCAAAGAGCTCACCTTAATTATTGTCAATTGTAAGAAAAGAGGGGGTTTTCATTGCTTGTGTAACTTGTGTACTATATATACACATACAAATTAAAACTAAAAGCGCTGCACTGCAGCTTCAGAGCAGAGAGCTCACCTATCGATGCGTATACATATGTAGAGTAAATCTATTGCTGAAGAAAGTGGTTTGGTCTCTGATAAGATGAAATCGCACATTAGTGATGAGCTCACAATTTTAGAAGAATTTAAAGTAAGTATCATTAACCCTTATAGTTTGTAAAAGAACAAGCATGTTAACATGATCGTTACTCTTTTATTCCTATGGTCTCTGATTGTCAAAGCATAAAGCTGTGTTAAAAACCTCTGATTAAACTGAAGCACCCGCTCTCAAATGTTTAAGTGAACCAGCACAGTAAGGCACTTTGATTTCTTATTAATTTTTTTTCTGTAAATAGAATCAAATGTGAACTTGTGTCGCGACCTTTGTCTTAAATAATTTCCTTCTCCTAATGTAGGGAGCTCTGTTCTCGAGCGTCTAATTGGAGGACAGCAGTTAAGCGTCTCCTTGGGTTCAGAGGCGACTGATTGCAGCAGTCTCTTCTATTTCATTTGGAAAGCACCGCATTCGAACACAAATGGGGAAACCCAAATTAGTGCTCACTGGCTGTGTGATTTCACAGAAATCCTCTGTAATGTTCGATAATGTATTATCATTTGAGAGCTTTGGGGGATAATCATCACTGAGATTCACTCACGTTTCCAGCAGGTCTGCTGAGATGCATATACGTAGCTAATGGGATTGGGCTTTCTTTTTTTTTTTTCTATCCCTCTCATGTGGCGTTATGGAGCTGGCAACTGAACTTGAACGGATTCGCATGGTGCTGAGTCGTGCACAGGACTATTTCAAGACTGAAATGCGATTGTTTTAACTTAACTTTAATCCACCTGTCCTTGGCATTCAGGATGTTGCAGAAGTTGACTAATTATTTCAGTGCCCTCTATCCTTCCTGTTTGAAATACTGCAGAGCAGCAGCACATGACTGTTGAGAATATATAATAATAAAATAAATCCTAATAAAATTTCTTCTTTGAAATATTCCTAAAGGCAAAATAAGATGTTACCTCAGAAAAAAAAAGTCTTCTGTTTTTCTTGGGTGTTGGTAAACTCCTAAACATATGATTTGGGTGTCTTATTTAAATAATGTATAGCCTAATTGAAATTTTAAAAATGCATGTATGCAAAGAAGCTCTGAAATGCCCCAAATCACTGTAAAGAGTGAACCATTAAACAACCAGAATTCCCTGAATTGTCCCAGGTTCCAACAGATATAGTATGCAAACACAAATATTTTCTTTTAATTAAAAAGGCCTCATCTCCCTGTATCCTCCCCCTATCCTGCTGCCAGCTCTGCACGACCCACCAATGCACACCACGCACACGCACACACACACACACACACACACCACACACAGTCCTGTACATGCTGCAAAGTGAGGACTGAGTGGAAAGGCCGACAAAGTGAGAACCGGCATTTCTACTACTCCTGTTAACCCCAAATAACATTTCTAGGCACTAGATGGCAATCTTAACCAACACCCCCATTAGATAACTCTGATCACCATGTTTTACAAAAAAAGTTTCTAACCATCTGTTTGAGGACCGGGCGGGGCTCCTGAGTTAAACTGTACGGTCAGTATACTGTTACGGCTGTGAGAATGGTCTATACAATTTGTGTTTGTGTATGTACATATATGTATGTGTGTGAATGTGTATTATAAAACTAGATAAGCATTTCCTGAAGAAAATGCACTGTGAATGCTGAAACGCTGAATCGATTCATGAAGAACTGCTGAAAGTTGATGAGAGAACAGGAAGTGTTTTAACAGAGATAAACATATGAAGAAGAAGATAAACAGCTGAATGTTAACTTAAAAAAAGCTGAAAACGATTTGCTGAAGTTAATAAAACTAGGTGAATTTGTTTAAATAGTTAAAGGTAAAGTTAAATGTTTAGTTAAAAAAGCTGAAATAAATTTGCTAAAGTTAATAAAACATAGGTGAATTTGTTTAACAGCAAAATAACAGTTAAAGTTAAATGTTTAGTTAACAGCTGAAAGTAGAAGAAGAACTGAAGCAGGTTAGCAAAGACGCTAGCATAAACAGGCTAACTACCACAAGCCTTGATCACGTGACCCGACACAGCCGTTGCCACGGAGACTGTAGGGGAGAGGCGGGAACGGCACTGCCAAGATTTCACTCGTGAAAACTGATTTGGAGCCCTACAAAGGCTTTTTTCAGTAAAACTACGATAGGTATCGTCATAAAAATGAACCACGTGAGAGCCAAGACTTTAATGAACCGCTAGTGTGAATTTTAGTTTGAGGACTGAAAATTGTGGTCACAGGAGCGAGAGATCCAAGGGATCCTCAGCTTGTCGGACACAGTCTCAGACCGAATTTAACATTGGCGCTAATGGGAGCGGAGGGGACTCCCGTCACTCTGAGGCTCACAGACAAAAAACGATTTGTCTCAGAGCTGAGATAATAGTTTATTAGAATCAGGACAGTTTACCTACGTTTCTGTGAAGAAATTATTCAGAAAGAGTGAAAATTGCGGCCGTGCTGACAGTTTATTGAGAAAGATTTCGGTTTTGAAAAATCGGCCTCTCCACTCTAAGCTGTGACGTCATCCACTCTAGCTGCACCAACGTTCCATCATCCACTCCCAATAAAGGCCAAATCAGACAAAACATCAAGTCACAAAAACTGTAATTATGGAAAAACTATAAAAGATATTAAAAACTGAATGGAAGATTAAAAGAGCAGAATAGCTGAACATTTTGATACCTGAATGATTTCTGTAGCTGAAAGTATGCTGAAGTAGTTAAAGCTGAAAGAAGAGGAAGTTGAAGAGTTGCTGAAGAGACTCTCCCAGAATCCATTATAAAAAATAGTTATTAAAAGTTAAATATTTTAAAAAGTATAAAGTTATAAAAACTGATGGAAGCACACTTCTCCTTAAAAAGCTGAACATTTTGATACCTGAACGGTTTCTGTAGCTCAAAGTATGAAGGAGTAGTTAGAGTCCAAAAGTGTACGGAAGAAATAATAATAATATATAATATATAATAAAGATTAGGAAAACAATACTGTGAATGCTCAACAGCATTCACAGTGATAAACTATTACAAATGTAACATGTTACAACGAATTGTAATCATCATTACAATGTTTTTTATTCCTGATAACTTCAGAAGTAACATCAGAAGTGCAAACTTCTAAATATGCAGTACAGTCCTTAGCACCAAGACAATTTTTGTGCAACTGGATCCACTTAAAACTCTTCAAGCCAAGTGCAAAGAGTACTTCATTATAAGTACATATTGAATTACAATAAACAAACAATAGTAAACAAAGAAACCAATAGGAAATATTAACACCAAGTAACAACGTATTTACCCATTTGCTGCTAAGAAATTTAAAATGACAGCTTCCTTTTGATTTGATGATTTCATTGTACACATAGTACTTCACGTCTTTCCAAGTCCTGGTGCTCAGGACTGGAGATTCTTTCCCAATACAGAGAAGGCAGTCTTCTTTGGCTGGCACCCTCCTCAACGCCACAAATTTCGCCATGCTTCTTGGGACTGCAGTCCTTTCCTCCTCACTCCAGGGTCTTTTTCCTTTCATTTTGGATCCTATGAACCAAAAAACAAACCAAGTTAGATGCAAAGTTGCAGAGTGTCCTGCTAAAGAGCTGAGGTGAAGCTGTCATCACTGATCGGAACAAGCTGTTGTCCCTAAAGCTAAAATGTGACCCCTCAGGAGAAAACCAGAGGCTGTGGTCTGCGTCTTTAGTGATAGTCCCATACTTTTTAGCTAAATGGTCCTTATTTAAATGTTGATTATAATTCCTAACATAATGTGATAAGTGTAAGAGTTATAGTAGTAGTAGGAGTTTACCGCTATGGTCAGGTCATCCTATCATCTCTCAATTCCTCCCTTTAGAAACTTGAAATCATTAGTTTTAGGGTTAGGTTAGGGTTAGAAGAGAAGAGAGGGAGAGATACAGACGACAGAGAGAGAGAGAGATACAGACAACAGAGAGGAGAGGGACAGAGAGGAGAGAGAGAAAGAGACAGACGACAGAGAGGAGAGGGACAGAGAGGAGAGAGACAGAGAGGAGAGAGGGAGAGAGACGACAGAGAGGAGAGGGACAGAGAGGGAGAGAGACAGATGACACAGAGGAGAGAGGGAGAGAGACAGACGACAGAGAGGAGAGGGACGAGAGGGAGAGAGACAATGACACAGAGGAGAGAGGGAGAGAGACAGACGACAGAGAGGAGAGGGACAGAGAGGGAGAGAGACAGATGACACAGAGGAGAGAGGGAGAGAGACAGACGACAGAGAGGAGAGGGACAGAGAGGGAGAGAGACAGATGACACAGAGGAGAGAGGGAGAGAGACAGACGACAGAGAGGAGAGGGACAGAGAGGAGAGAGACAGACAACGGAGAGAGAGAGAGACAGACGACAGAGAGGAGAGAGACAGACGACAGAGAGGAGAGAGAGATACAGACAACAGAGAGGAGAGGGACAGAGAGGGGAGAGAGAAAGACAACGACAGAGAGGAGAGGGAGAGATACAGACAACAGAGGAGAGAGGGAGAGAGACAGACGACAGAGAGGAGAGAGACAGACGACAGAGAGAGAGAGAGATACAGACAACAGAGAGAGAGGGACAGAGAGGGGAGAGAGAAAGAGACAGACGACAGAGAGGAGAGGGAGAGATACAGACAACAGAGGAGAGAGGGAGAGAGACAGACGACAGAGAGGAGAGAGGGAGAGAGACAGACGACAGAGAGGAGAGAGGGAGAGAGACAGACAACGGAGAGAGAGAGAGACAGACGACAGAGAGGAGAGAGAGAGATACAGACAACAGAGGAGAGAGGGAGAGAGACAGACGACAGAGAGGAGAGGGAGAGAGACAGACAACAGAGAGAGAGGACAGACAACGGAGAGAGAGAGGGAGAGAGAGGAGAGAGAGAGAGACAGACAACAGAGAGGAGAGAGAGAGATACAGACAACAGTGGAGAGAGGGAGAGAGACAGACGACAGAGAGGAGAGAGACAGACAACGGAGAGAGGAGGGAGAGAGGAGGAGAGAGAGACAGACGACAGAGAGAGAGAGAGAGAGACAGACGACAGAGAGAGAGAGAGACAGACGACAGAGAGGAGAGAGACAGACAGAGGAGAGAGGGAGAGAGACAGACGACAGAGAGGAGAGATACAGACGACAGAGAGGAGAGAGAGAGATACAGACGACACAGAGAGAGAGAGAGATACAGACGACAGAGAGGAGAGAGAGAGATACAGACGACAGAGAGAGAGAGAGAGACAGACGACAGAGAGGAGAGGGACAGAGAGGGAGAGAGACAGACGACAGAGAGGAGAGAGAGACAGACAACAGAGAGGAGAGAGAGACAGACACACAGAGGAGAGAGGGACAGACGACAGAGAGAGAGAGAGACAGACGACAGAGAGGAGAGAGAGATACAGACAACAGTGGAGAGGGAGAGAGACAGACGACAGTGGAGAGAGGGAGAGAGACAGACAACAGAGGAGAGAGGGAGAGAGACAGACGACAGAGAGGAGAGAGAGAGATACAGACAACAGTGGAGAGAGGGAGAGAGACAGACGACAGTGGAGAGAGGGAGAGAGACAGACGACAGAGGAGAGAGGGAGAGAGACAGACGACAGTGGAGAGAGGGAGAGAGACAGACGACAGTGGAGAGAGGGAGAGAGACAGACAACAGTGGAGAGAGGGAGAGAGACAGACGACAGTGGAGAGAGGGAGAGAGACAGACAACAGAGGAGAGAGGGAGGAGAGGAGAGAGATACAGACAACAAGAGGAGAGGGACAGAGAGGAGAGAGAGAGAGAGACAGACGACAGAGAGGGAGAGAGACAGACGACAGAGAGGCGAGAGGAGAGAGAGACAGACGACAGAGAGGAGAGAGAGAGATACAGACAACAGAGGAGAGAGGGAGAGAGACAGACGACAGAGGAGAGAGGGAGAGAGACGACAGAGAGAGAGGAAGAGAGACAGACGACAGAGAGGAGAGAGACAGACGACAGAGAGAGAGAGACAGACGAAAGAGAGAGAGAGAGACGACAGAGAGAGATCAGACAGAGGAAGAGGGGAGAGAGACAGACGACAGAGAGAGGAGAGAGACAGACGACAGAGAGGAGATAGAGACGACAGAGAGAGAGATCAGACGACAGAGAGGATAGAGGGAGAGACAGACGACAGAGAGAGAGAGAGAGATACAGACAACAGAGGAAGAGGGACAGAAATTCATCTTACCAGTGTCATTGCGTACTCTTCTGCGTGCAGGCATTTTTTCCCTCTTGAGAGGGAGTCTTGTGGAAGACTGATGCTCCTCTTTATCTGAGAAAGAAAATATAACTAGTACAGTAACAATACTAATACGGAAATTGAGAACACTTGTGACTCACCTTTCATCATCGTCATAATCGTCGTCATCATTATCATCGGCATCATACTTCTGTTTCGTTGAAATCTTTTTTTGCCTCTTAATGGCATGTTTTGTAGTTTCCCGTGGACTTTCCTCTTCATCTGATAAACACAAATCACAAAATGTTCAACAATCTTACAGTACTGTTTAAACTTTGGTCCTGAGTTATTTAGCTCTCTGACAGGATAACTGTACTGTTAAATTACTGCAGCAGGAAAAAAAAAAAAACAGATACTAGTGTGGCTCCACTGGTATGCTGTTGAGTGTGCTTTGTGAGACACTACCTTTTCAAAACTACAACCCTTTATGTTGAAAAAGTGTGAAAAGAGTGGTTTTGTGTTCACATGATGAGATTCTAGTTGGTTTAGTAAAGAACCTGAAATTAATATCTCGTAAGCAGTAAAAGTGTATTTGCAGCTTAAAACTTTTTCAGCAACCCAAATGACTACTATAGATACTAGTGTGGCTCCACTGGTATGCTGTTAAGTGTGCTTTGGGAGACACTACCTTTTTAAAACTACAACCCTTTATGTTGAAAAAGTGTGAAAAGAGAGCCACTGCACTCCAGATATGCTGAGTAAGGTTGATACAGCAAAGGAAATGTGCTTTACAGGATACCTAGCAGTGACATTTCAAATCCATTGTAATTACACCACTTTTTAAAAAAAGCTTCTAATAGAACAACTATGCCCAAAGTAAATTTGTTTTCAGAAATATTAATCACCTCTGCTTTACTTACCCCCAGCTTCACAAATCACATCTTCACAATGCTTTCTTTTGGCTGTCTTTTTCTGCCCCTCAACAGGTGGTATTGTGGGGGTTTGTCCCTGCTCTCCTGTGAAAGATCAGTTTAGTAGAGTGAAACTGCTAAACTACATCTAAGAAAATTGATACCAAACTTTACATTTTCTTTACGTTTCTAGGACTTACCTCCTTCAGTACGACAAGGAGATGATGACACTTCATTGTCTTGTCTGTGAGATAAAGTCATCTGCTGACAGGCAGAAGATGGACTTGGCTGTTCTGCGTCTGTTGAAACAGCATACATTAGCATGGAAAAACGTTCACTGAATATGCCTAGCCTACTTGCAAAATTATAAACATTGAGTCTCATCTACTTCTCTCACAAGATGTTTTTTAATCCAAGTACCTTACCTGGCAGTCTGTCTGCAACTGATGTCTCTCCCTCTTCAACTGTTGGTGAACCCTTGTCATGTCCTTTACATATGTGGACGTGCACAACAGGAAGCATTAGAAATGTATCACATAGAAGACATATTACTCTTGCAAAAATGCACACAGTCTGATGGATCTGTTAATTAAACATATGATGATACAGAAAAAACACTAAAAACTGAAAATTAAAAATGAACACACCAAAGACCACAGAGTCCAGTGTCTTCAGGCTCTTCCCTTTAAGCAACCCAGCTCCATGCTCCATTGCAAAGAGAAGTTTTCCAATCTTGGCCACCTGAAACGTTTTGTCCGTTTGACGATAATAATCACAGTGGACTCTTATGTCATGTCCCATAAAACGAGCTACTTGCTCCAGTTCTTGATTATCAAGGTCCAAAAGCTGGCATAAGGTAGCAACATGCTTTCTTAACTTTGTTGACCTAAGGAGCTCTGGGTTGCTGACTTTGCTCTCTGCAGCATACTTCCTTAGACAGTCACAGCCACGAATGTTGGTTGCTGTGCCAATCCTGGCAAATAAAAATGGATTTTCCTCAGTTACGCCAACTTGACTTCGTTTTTTGATAAGGAAATCAAGAGAGGACTTTGTGCGCTCAAGGAGAAGAATGGGCACTTTTCTTCCTCTCTTTCCACGTGTCACTATCCGTGTCAGCCTATGGCTCAGTTGTTTTTCCACAGGTGTCAGGGTCTCATAAATGTCTTTATTCACAGGGCCAGTGTCTGCTTTTTGATAAGTCTCCAATGTTAAACGTGATGCTTCTCCTTCTCGCTTCTTATTAAAACTATTATTTGGGCAAGTAGACTCTCACTTAACATTTTGTATGCTGCTGTGCTTGCATGCTTGCTTAATTCTGCTTTTGCCTCATCCTCAATTTTTCTCAAGTAGTTCTGCAGAGTAATAACATCCTCTGTCAAAGGTACACACTCTTGAATGTTCCACCTCCGTTGTTCTATTGTGCTATGAGCATTAGCTGACACAATAACTGGACCAAGAATTCTCCAGCAACTCCTTGAACTTCTTTGCTTTCTTCTCAACCTAAAATATCTGATGTCATCAAACAACGTCCAATCCATGCTTCTGTTGCCCCTTTAAGAGAAAATCCCAATTTTCACTGCAGTAGATGGTTTTCCATATTCAGTGGTTTGTGCACTGAAGTTTGACACCTTCTGGTAGCTTTAATTACCAGCTCAAATTTTGTTGGATCACACATCTCTTTGAGACTTTCATGCTTTTGTCAATTTCTTTGGCAGCCAACCCAATCGTCCCAATTCTCTCAGCTTTTGTGCAATGTACCTGTGTTGAGGACTGTTCACGGCCCTTTTTTGCAATAGTGACTCTCCATATGTGGCATATCATTTCATCACTTCTGATGTGAATGTTACATGATCTTGCTGCATAGTATGAATGATTGTTTGAATTCATTCAGATGATTCTGTCATTGGCATGAGTTGTGAGGAAGCTTTTTGTACCCTTCTTCTGTTCCCTTTCTCGGTTTCACCTTTCCTGTTCCTACAGGACTTCTCATGTCTCCACAGTTCAGTCCTCTTGAACATTGCATAGCAATGTTGGCATGGTAAGTAGTCTTTCACAGAAACCCTTCTTAGACGGCTGTTTCCATGTCACTATCTCACCATCTCCTTCTTCTAAAACCTAAACATTATGTTGCCAGTCACCCTTATTGCGAAGGGAGTCTATTAGAGTCTTTCTTTGTTTGGAGCCAGGTGGGAAACTGAAGGCATGGGAAACATCAGTTTCATCCTTGTGTTTTCTTTCCAAATGTCTAGCTATCTTCAGATTGGCCTCTTTACAATATAGACAATAGTGGGCTTTGTCCCAGACTCTTCTGCCATCTTTTTTTTTGCTTGATTTCACAGTTATTTGTGGGTTATTTTTCTTCCTTCTTTTTGATTGCTCAGCTGTCTGATTTGACGTTTTTGTTCTTTGGCCCTTTATGACCTCATGCTCACTAGATGAGGGAAAGACTTTTTCTATATCAATGTGGCCTGAGGACCCCGACCTTTCTGGGACCACCTCACCTTCATCAGAGGATTCTGTGGGTGATTGAGAGGGGTGGTAATCTTCATCAGAGCCACTGTTGCTTGATGATAGTAACTCTGGTTCCATTTCCTCATGTTGGCTGGATAAATCCTCCTTGAAAAATAAGTTAGAAATCAAATTATTTACCAACCAAAACAAATTTATATTCAAAACTACACAAATAAAACCTGACGTTTTAAGTGAAGACAATTTGGACACTGTGTTGACAATAACCATGCTTGCTTTATATGCATTAAAACAGGACAGTAACCACCACCCTTTGAACAAGCATGCAAAAAAAGCAATATTGATACATTTGCACTCTTGCAGAAAGGTTTACACAACAGCTCTGATCATACTATCAGATAATTACATTTTAGGAAGAAAATAAACTGTACGTAGCACAATTGGTTATTTTTTTCCACCCAAAGAATTTTAAGAGCTGGAAGTCTTTTGTAAGAGTAGATTCTGAGCCAAATGAACTCTTTTAACAGTGGAACATTCAGGCAGTGGTGGCAACAACAGCAGAATCAGGATGACAGGACAGGAGGAATCAGTGCAACCAAGCATTATGATGTTTATAGTGACTATGCAGAAGTGGACATTATAGCTTTAATTTAGTTATATTTAGTTCATAAATAAGTTCTAATCATGTTCTAAGTGGTACTTTTCTTTAAGAATTATACTTTAAAGAATAATTTAGTAATGAACCAGTAACCATAGAGGTATTGCCCTAAAGATAACCACACCTAAAGCTGGTTAATGGCTTTGCCCAGACTCTGGGAGGATGAGCAAATTACTGTTGAAATCCCTTCATTTGTCTTTTTTGCAATTACTGTTTTTATGGCTTACAGTGTGACATTAGATACTATAAATTGTGCATTGTCAAACACTACACGTTACATGACAAGGGAACACATATTGGCAATGAACAATATGTATCAGCTTAATTAGCACATGCAACTTTTTTGCAAAAAATTACAACAAGCAACCTTGAGTTACAAGGTCTATTATACACTGAGCTAAATAATAAAATACACTGATTCCCACACATTGCATCTATGTGTCACAGGTGATTGGTTTTTCTCTGCAGCTTACTACTATTAGACTGCGACATGAATTGTGAATAGGAGGTAGGAGCTTATGGTAAAGATAATGCTTATGCTTTATTAATCTAGACTATTGCTGTGTCGTCGTTTCAGCTTTCATTTTAATTCAGTCCAACAGCAATCTGAACAAAACACTCTCATATTTTCTACTATAAAGCAGATTTCACTGTAACTCAGATAATAGTCTGAGTCTACGTCTGACAGCAATATGCTGCCGTTACAAGTTGTCCCTGAACTAAACCACATTAAACACGTGATGTTTTTTTTTTTTTTGTCTCTCTTGTAAAGCACTTTGTAACTTATTACTTGTGTGGCCATGTACAGCATGTTATTATCTCACAGGGCCTCCTCATGGCTACTGCCTACGTACTGTAACGACTTTGTCCACCAGCCTTCTTCTGTCATCATTAGACTGTAACATTAAAGGTTGGATAATCTCTGACAGGCCATGACGGACACTGTCGTCTGCTGTTAAAATGCACCACTGCCTGACCACACAGCCATTTTTATCTTTTCACCGCAATTTACTAGTACTACTACTTTACAACAACAGACGTTAAAGGTAACAATGGCCGTAAAACTGTATGTCACGTTATGGCAGCTAAACCTGACGATTAATCCCCGGTTCACATGCGTGCCCAACCGTGGAGGGTGTCAACAAATAAACTGCGGTCTGATACACCACTATCTGTTATAACTACTTTCTTAAATTGAATTCAGTTTTCTCGTCTTAAATTAAAAACCACCCGGGCCTCGACAGTTTTACCGTTCCCTTTCTGATTCAACGCATTTCACCGTGCGTCACCGTTCAAGCTAGCTCTCGTTATGTCCGCGACGTAATGTTAATATTTCAACGTTGTTTAAAAATATATATACAGAAGAATAATCATTTAACAGTTTTGTCTGCTATCACACAACACAACAACACAAAGCCGCTATAAGGCCTCAAATAAGCGCACAACATTTATCTTAACATCATGTTTCTAGTATCAATAAACCAAAAGTACATACCTGAGCTTTCTCAAATCTTCGTTCACATTTATCGTGGTGAGTCCGTAAATTTCCAGTTCTTTTCTTAAATCTCTCCATCTCTCCAGTCTCCAGTCTCCGCTCTCACACTCGCTGCTCGTCTGCTCCAAGTTAAAGTTCGCACCTGGCTGCTAACTCACGGAGCGCTCTGATTGGATAATTGGCTAATGGGCCATTCAGTCTGTGGGGGGACGGGAGGGGGGGGAGCAAACTTCTGCCTAGTAACAGGGGCTGTTGTGTGAAGGTTCTGTGACAGGCAGGAGTCACAAACCAAACTTCAAATTCAGTATCAGACTTTGAGGGATTTACGTTTCACACTTCCACTCTTACAGCTCCACTTCTTAATGCATGTGATAATTAGCTATCACTACAGATTTACACGAGATGTTACATAAAGAAATAGAAAATAGAATTTTAAAAAATATTTACATCCCTAATCCAATGTTATGTAGAAAATCTCGTGTAGAACATTCTCAGAGCTTATTTTTGAATTCAAAGTCTCAGGTTTCATGCAGACTGAAAGAGCTGCACTTCTGCTCCAAGCTGAACTTTCCACCTTGCTGCTAACTCACGGAGCGCTCTGATTGGATAATTGGCTAATGGGCCATTCAGTCTGTGGGGGAGGGGAGCAAACTTCTGCCTGGTAGCAGAGGCTGTTCTGTGAAAGTTCTGGGACAGGCAGGAGTCACAAACCAAACTGACAGACTTTATGGCATCTACATTTCACACTTCCACTCTTACAGCTCCACTTCTTAATGTGTTTCTTAATTAACTATTAATATTGCACCATCTATTCCATAAAATAAAATGGAAAAAAAAAATAATTAAACTACAAAACAACTACAGATCCTATCCAGCTCTGAAAGTTAAAGGCCAGATTGAGGTGCTTTGGACATGCTCTGAGGAGAGATTGAGAACATTTGGATGCAATGTTGGAGCTGCCAGGCAGAAGGTCTAAAGAAAGACCAAAGAGGAGATATATGGATGTAGTGAGAGAGGACATGAAGTTCATTGGTGTAAAAGAAAAGAATGCAGTGTTGGAGGTGTATTATAGTAATGCCATAAGAATTAAAAAAAGAATCATCCTATTGTTATTATTTCACCTGTTTCTTAGCTACATAGGTGAAGAGGAAGGGAGGCAGAATTGTCCTCTGTGGTACATGTGTAATACATGGAAGTCTATGTGGTTGGTGATGCAGTCATGTCAGTCCATCAGTGATCATGAAACTCACAGAGAGTCTTCCAGTTTTAAAGCATTACTGCAGGGCAAACCATCTATTCCATAAAATAAAATGGAAAAAAAAATAATTAAACTACAAAACAACTACAGATCCTATCCAGCTCTATTACAGCGGATGGGAAATGTTTGTGACCAAACACCCAAAGACACCCCAGCACAAAAATTTGGCAGTGCAGTGATCAAAAGTATGGTTTACAGGTGAAATAATAACAATAGGATGATTCTTTTTTTTAATTCTTATGGCATTACTATAATACACCTCCAACACTGCATTCTTTTCTTTTACACCAATGAACTTCATGTCCTCTCTCACTACATCCATATATCTCCTCTTTGGTCTTTCTTTAGACCTCCTGCCTGGCAGCTCCAACATTGCATCCAAATGTTCTCAATCTCTCCTCAGAGCATGTCCAAGCACCTCAATCTGGCCTTTCACTTTATCTCCAAAACATCTGACATAGGCTGTTGACAGTTGCGTGTCTTTGTATATTAAAGATGACCAAGTGGTGGAAGCTAAAGAATGAAGAAACTTGCGAGGAAATCAAGCAGAAGTTGAGACAGGTTCTTGGTGGTCAGGATGAGCTTCCAGATGACTGGGAAACTACAGCAGAGGTTATCAGGGAAACAGGTAGGAAGGTGCTAGGTGTGTCATCTGGAAAGAGGAAAGAAGGTAAAAACACTTGGTGGTGGAATGAGGAAGTACAGGAATGCATCCAGAGGAAGAGGTTGGCTAAAAGAGTGGGATGTAGAAAGGACTGAGGAAAGTAGACAGGAGCACAAGGAAGTGCAGTGTAGAGTGAAGAGAGAGGTGGCAGGTTAGACACAAAGGAAGGAGAGAAGGACTTGTACAGGCTAGCTAGACAGAGGGATAGAGATGGGAAGGATGTGTAACACGTAGGGGTGATTAAGGACAGAGATGGAAAGGTGCTAACAACCCAGGAGAGTGTGCAGAAAAGATGGAAGGAGTATTTTGAGGAGCTGATGAACGAGGAAAATGACAGGGAAAGAAGAGAGGAAGATGTTGATGTTGTGGAGCAGGAAATAGCAGAGATTGGAAAGGATGAAGTTAGGAAGGCTTTGAAAAGGATGAAGAGTGGAAAGGCTGTTGGCCCTGATTACATACCTGTGGAGGTGTGGAAGTGCTTAGGAGAGACAGCAGTGGAGTTTCTAACCAGTTTGTTCAATAGGATTCTAGAGAGTGAGAAGATGCCTGAGGAATGGAGGAGAAGTGTTCTGGTTCCGATCTTTAAGAACAAGGGTGACACGCAGAACTGCAGCAACTATAGAGGAATAAAGTTGATGAGCCACACAATGAAGCTGTGGGAAAGAGTAGTGGAAGCCAGGCTTAGGAAGAAGGTGGAGATTTGTGAGCAGCAGTATGGTTTCATGCCCCGTAAGAGCACCACTGATGCTGTTTTTGCTTTGATAACGTTGATGGAAAAGTACAGAGATGGTCAGAAGGAGCTGCATTGTGTCTTTGTAGATTTAAAGAAGGCGTATGACAGGGTGCCGAGGGAGGAGCTGTGGTACTGTATGAGGTTGTCGGGAGTTGCAGAGAAGTACGTCAGAGTAGTTCAGGATTGGAGTGTGGAAAAGAGGTAAAGAGGCGAGTGCAGGCAGGTTGGAGCGGGTGGAGGAAAGTGTCAGGAGTATTGTGTGACAGAAGAGTGTCAGCAAGACTCAAAGGAAAGGTGTACATTACAGTGGTGAGACCAGCTCTGCTCTATGGGTTAGAGACGGTAGCAGTGAGAAAGAGACAAGAGGCTGAGATGGAGGTAGCAGAGATGAAGATGTTGAGGTTCTCCTTAGGAGTGACCAGGTTAGACAGAATAAGGAACGAGCACATCAGAGGGACGGCTTACGTTGCCTGCGTTATCAACAAAGTCAGAGAGGCCAGACTGAGATGGTTTGGACATCTGCAGAGGAGGGATAGTGAATATATTGACTTAATTTCTATGGGAAATGCATAGAATGGAATAATGGTTAAAGAAAATCTGTTTAAACCAGTGAATCATGTATGTATTTATGATTCTTACACATTTACTGTTCATGTACTGTTCTTTGGTTGTGTAAAGCTGCTTTGCGACAATGCCAATTGTAAAAAGCGCTCTACAAATAAAATTTAATTGAATTGAATTTTAAAAAATCATTAATCCCAGGATGACATGTTATTCCTGTTACAGTTGAAATAAAAGGAACAGCAAACAGTACAGATTGATGGCCACACGCAAAAGGGATCTCCTGTGGTTCTCTGTGGAGCACTTAATGTTGATCAACTGTTTCTCCTCTCTCTAGCCAACACACTGTTACAGACCCACTCTTAAAAATTGCATTCAAATAGTCTTTCACTTGGACAAAATACTTAGGAGCATTCATCCAGTTCACTCTTGCAGCGGCAATGTTTTTTTAGCGTTTCAATATCAGAAGAAATCAATAGTCCAGGAAGTGCACCAACAATATAGGCAACTATCAAATATAGTAAATATGTGATTGGCTAAAGCTATTATGATTTTATAAGAATTTAAATGATTTACTAAGATTAATTCAAATGTATATCATAATTAAATAACAGATTGTCGACATGTTTGTTACTACTCCACTATGGTGTATTTGGGTTGAAAACTTTTTAAATTTTTTCATTAATAGATCCTGGGAAATATAATTTCATGTTATCATATCATATCATGATATTATAAATAAATTCAGAGGTAAATTTAGATCAACTCATTCTTCATTATATATCTTCAGACATGCGTTTACTCTTCCTGGAAACCTAATAAATATGCAACTTTTAAATTTTGCAGACAGATTCACTATTTACAGAAAGTGTTTGATACCGTTGTAATTGACATAGATTTGCCGCGATTTGAAATGGAATGCAGCCCAGTTACGGCGGACTGTCCAAACAGGAGCCGAACGCACCCACAGCACTACGTCACACTGACGGTGCCCTCCGCTTTTCACACACAGATGTGAAATTGTAAAACTATTAGCGAATTCAGCTTGATCAGCATAATCACATCGTATCACCGTTTTAATTTTATGTGTTATGATGTTGTCTATTAAGATCTTTGCGTTCTGTATTATAGGCAGAGTTCCGCCCTCTCCATGTTTATTATTAACCATGTACGATGCACATTGTTAATCACTATGACTACATTTGACAAAATGAATTAATCTGCAGCTTAGCAAGTTTAATGACTTGTCAAAGACAAAGGCAGGGGATGAACATAAATCTAACTATGAAAACGCGGTCTAGGTATTGACTCGCCGCTAATAAACATAATTAAAAAAAGTATACAACTGATGGTCATCACATAAACTCACAGTTAGGTACCGACAAAATTACAATTGCAATTAATAAGCCATCTGCTTTTTTCTTTTTTAGATCGCGAGAGTGCAAAAGATTAATAACTAGTAATTTCCCGTTTACAAATGTCCCGTCGCCGACAGAAATGCGTCTACATGTGCTCGGATATTTTACACCATAACAGAGAAAGGTTTGTGTCTTGTTGTCCTATATATAACGGTCTGCGACGGCATTTACATCAGTTCCCAATCATGTCTTCACCTGCGCTACAGGTGAAGGCATGATTGGTGAACTTATATAAACTACTTTCCAGATCTTAATATGCAGACATCTCCGTGTCTCAACATTTGTAGCAGCCACAGCGAAACGCACTAATTGATTTTTATTATCATCCACTCTGACACAAGACGTATGTTTAATTAACACTATGACAACACCTGGAACAATGCTGCGCTACTGATGTGCACCGTAGTCTACGGAGCGCGCATGCGCATAAGAGAGACAGCGAGAGCGGATGTGTATTCTAAGTTTTGTGTGCAATTACACTTATACCTCCGATATGATTTGTTCTGATACCGACTCTGCTATTATACTATGATGATATCACATATTCAGAGTTAATCTAGCGTTTAGCTGTGTCCTGGAGCTAGCGAATTTGTTTTGTCAAGTAGCTGCCCGTAAATAGCTCTGCAACAGGAAGCGGTACAAAATAAAAGCACGGCACCGGAAACCCATTAATTTCAAAGTAAAAGATTTCGTTGCCTTTTAATCATGAGCAGATGCAGAATCAAGGTTTATTCGCAAGTATATTGACAGACACAAGGAATTTGGTTCCAGGTGTTTGTGGCTCTCAGTACAGGCCAATATAAACACTGTTCTTTAATTATAGACAAGCACTACACACTACATATACAGTAGTATACAACATTCAATAACTATACAGTTAGTATAGTTACAGATTAAACAAATAATCTCTCTCTCTTTTCTTTCTTTCGAGAGGTTTCTTCCATTAAAAGGAAGTTTTCCTCTCCACGCCAAGAACTAGAGCATGTTGTGCCAAGGCGGACATCACCATTTTAATTATATGTGTAATGATGTTGTCTATTAAGATTTTTGCGATCTGTATTATAGGCAGAGGGGCTTCTTGGAAGTTCCGCCCTCTCCATGTTTTTTTATTAACCATGTACGATGCACATTGTTAATCACTATGACTACATTTGACAAAATGAATTAATCTGCAGCTTAGCAAGTTTAATGACATGTCAAATACAAAGGCAAAGGCCATTTTGTTATACAATGTAGACCACATGAGTGCCAGTAGCTACCTCAAGCTCTGCCTCCTGTCTTCTCTTCAGAGCCACTGTCTCAAAGCTGTACAGCATCGCTGATCTCATCTCCGCCTTGAACACCTTTTCTTCCATTGTCGTTGACACTCTTTTATCACATCAACATGGGGTCTTACTATTACAATAAAATTGATGTGAAGCAAACATATAGTGGTCTGCTGTGCAGAAAAATGTAGGTGGCAGACACTAACAGGTTGAAATAATTAATCTAGATGTGGAGCTGGACCCTCTATGTGTTGTAATTGAGAGCAGTATGCTGTCCAACCTCTTTTCAATCCTGGACAATCCTTCTGACTCACAGCAGTGTGCTTCTGGACATAGAGCACATTCAGCCAGAAACTGATCAACATGAAGTGTGCCACGGGAGATCCTTTTTGTCTGTGGCCATAGAACTCCTGTAAAACTCCTACCCCTTCTGTAAGATGGAGGTGAACTATCATCAGAATCAATATTTATTCATATATCACACATTGTTTATTCATATTCATTTATTTATCATATTTGTTAGCATTTTACCTAGATTTATAATTATTGACATATTTCCATCCATCTTTACATATTTTGTGTATATTTTGTCTTTTTTCTATTGATGCCATTTTGTATTTGTGTTGGTGTGAATCTTTTCTGGTTGTAGTTCCTTTTCTTTCTGTCTGAATTGAGAGCAACTGTAACAAGACAAAACAAATTCCCTCTGGAATTAATTTTATTTTTAAATCTTGATAACAAATAACACTTTCTCTCTTTAAAGAATGACAGTTTTGATGACACTGTTCAGGCTTTTAGGGATACAGAAGTGAGTTAAATTTGAATACACAAGGCTTATTAACATGTTAAAAGCTATATATATGGCTATACCTCTAAGCTCACCTTAGTAGCACAGAATTACATACTAGGTGTAATATCACATTGGGCCATAGGGGTCGCCCTAGAGCAAAAGCGGCACAGAGTTACATAATAGGTGTAATATCACGTTTTTGACGATATGGGTCGCTCTAGAGCAAAAGCGTGTGAACAGACAGGTATAAAAATCTCAACTTGGGACTGAAGTGAGGACTTTGTCTAAAAAAGAGAGGGTGGGTTTAGGGATCAATTTTAATACAAAAGAAGCGAGGACCGGCTAAAATGTCCTCACTCCCCAAAAATGTTCTCACTTTGTTGGTTAAAAACCCGAGCTGGTTCTCACTATGTAGTAAGTACAAACACACACCCACACACACACACACACACACACACACACACACACACACACAAAGCAATTGGATTTTGCTGCTGCATAGAGCAGCACAGAGGGACATGAAGCATGTGAGACTGACACTCGGTGCCGTCAAATTGAAACTCTGTGTCTAAAGTGAATTATCTTTGGCTTACTGGGGTTGCCTCACTGCTCTGTGTGTGTGTGTGTGTGTGTGTGTGTGTATGTGTGTGCACTCCCTCCCACCCCCAAAGTTATAATGTGTGGGTGTATATGGATGTGTCCCGGAATTAGTCCGGCAGCGCATCTTTCCTGGTAATGGTGTGTGTGTTTATTTGTGCAATTGAACGCAATATTAGGAAGATTGAGAAATGATGAATAAGAGTGGCAAACAGCAGACGGGGGAGCTAAAGCAAATGCACAAACACACACAGCTAATCAACTCACATACACACACGCCACTGTTCTGGAGTAACCTGTCTAAATGTCTATACACTGTACATCCATAAAGTCACACTGTCAAACAATCACAACTGGATTTGAGACCTTGGAGTGTGAGTGTGTGTGTTCGTTCAGCTATGCATTTGTGTCAAACAGTCAAAGCTGTGGTCTTCACGTTGTTTGCTCATGACAGCCGTCTCCTTCTTCCATCTTTGGATCTTTCATCTTTCTCCCTCTCTTTCTGCGTCTTATCATGGCATATGAGACAATAGGACCCCTGATAGGTGTCCTGCGCCATGCCTGATAACACTGCCTCCCTCCACTGCAGCTGTCACACTGGCTGATAGATGGACCCTGAGAGTCACACACGTACAAACACACAGACAGACAGGTAGGGTACAAACACAGATACAGGATGTGTTCGGTGACTAGAATAAAAACACTAGCTAGAACACGACATCACTCCCGTGAGGTCCGGACAATCACTTTTTTTTGAGGGAATTGATTATGAATCACTTATAATTATCAATAACTCTTTGAAATGAATAATTAAAATGACCTACAGTATAGATGGTTTTGTGAATGGAAGAAATGCACATATCTCATAGTGTAAAATCAAAAAATGTAATGAACCTCAGTCACTAGCGAAGCTGTCGTCATACTGCAAGGTAAGATTAATAGAGATTACCCCATACAGGCATGGACTGCTTCAACTGACAGAGCCCTGTCCCACAACTTTAATAGTTTGGGCACAGAGTGAGTAGAAAAGCCTACTGCTGCCGTTTATGATTCGTAACTGTACATCAGCCTGATATCTGCAGACAGCGAGCGTTAGCTGCTGCACCCTGCAGGTAGGGACAGAGTGAACAAAGTAGCATCTCCACGCAGTTCACTGGAGCGCCTTTGATACCTCATTACCAAACACAAACAGAGCGCGCAGAGCAGCGTGTAGAATCGCTTTTAGTCTGACTGCCTCGCAGATGCAACCATTTAATTCACTATGAGACACTGTGACACGCTGCTGCCTGTAGATCTGTTAGCAGTAGCTCCAGGTGGTGTTGGCGGCTAGCTAGCTTTAGTCAAAATCCTGCAGTTAAACAAATGTGTTTTTATGATTTTGTTTTTTTTTTTATGTGTAATTCTGTATTTCTATTAGCCTTTCAAGGATACTAAATGTTTATTGTATCTCATATGAAATATTCAGATAGGTATTGCCACGTAAGCTCATGCTGGGAACAGCTATATCTGATGGTGCATGAGAAAGAGTGGCTGCAACCAGACTATAGAAAACTGACTTCCTGTCTCCAGTTTGCAGCATAGATAATAAATCCTAAATTCAGCAGTGTCTGAGTGTCTCAGAAAGCAGTTTGCAGAGAACCTGCAAGCTGCAGTTAATTTCACATCTTTAGTATCAAAATGCAGAAGAAAAATGCTTGATTTTTTCCCCTTTTTACATTTTTAAAACTAAGCAGTTACTATTAAATGTTTTAAAGAGATTAAAAAACTGCGTTTCCTAACTAGGTGATATCACTTGGTCACTATGTGTCCAGCTCGTGCTGAGGTGCTTTGGATTTTCTGATGATAAACTTGCTGTAGGTGGTGCTCTTGTCTGTTCAGTGCATCCATATTGGGTATTGCCTCCTTGATATGGACTGGATGACTACAGCGTTCAGCCAGTTGATGACAGCGTGCGGTTTTTATGCACAAATGTTGCAGATCATTACTTTAACCAACTAAGCTTGGTTTTATAATCAGAAGCATCTGAAATCAGTGTGCATCCTGAAGCAAACGCTCCAGTGTATAAAAATGACTTAGATTAACATAGCTGTATCCTGCAGACTCTAGTAATTAATCAAATTATATAAACTGTGTGTATGCGTGTTTTTATGTATGGTGTGTGTGAGAAAGAGAGGCAGCCACAGTGCCAGTGGGAGAGGAGAGAGGGAAGTAGGGAGTGTGGGAATAAAGACAGGGAGAAAAGGATAGAGATAGAGAGAGGGAGCTTTGCGCCAACATCAATCACCTTCTTGGAGTTCAAGTTTATTTGGCTTCATTTTTCTTTGAAATACACAGCACACAAGAGAGGGAGAGGAGGCAGGGGGTGGAGAGAACGGGCGGAAGACAAGAGAAGGAGGTAGAAAGCAATATATGGTGGTGGTGCGTGTGGGGGGCGACTACCTGCAAGTGAGACTTGAGGAGGGGAGTGGAGGAGAGGGCAGAGAAGTTCAGAAATACAGAGGGAGAGGGAGACGCTATGTGCTGTGAGAGCATGAACGAGGAAGAAATAAGAGTTTTAAAAAAACTATCTGTGTACAAATCTTCAAATGTGTGCAGGGACCGTGCACGGGCATGTGTGCAACCATCTGCACACAACGTGAATGTGGGCACCAGGGCAAACTACTGTTGCATTTACCAAACCAGATTATCTAGAAAACATAAAAAAGAAGTGAGAGAGATGTAGGAGACATTAGCCTAGTGCACAGGTCAAGGTGTGTTTTGTGTGCGTGTGTGTGTGAGTGAGTGAGTGTGTGGATCCGCAGTCTGCCTCAGAGCTCTAATGAGAGACCAGAGCTCCCACAACTCCTCAATCACTCCTCCATCCCTCCTGTTCTCTGCCAGCTCTGCTGCTGTCGCTCTTCATAGCAATTTGGACAACTGTATGTAGGTTACTCTCACTTTCTCTTTTCCCTCTCGTTATCATGCTGTGATCGGTTTCCATCTCTGTCGACGGTACCTTCTCTGCCCTATAAAAGCATTCAGTCCACGAGCCTGTTCCTTATGTTTGCATCCAGTTCTCTTTTTCAAGTGCAGCCCGTTTCTCCTGGTCATGTTGCTCTACACACGTGTGACTCATGACTCACGACTTCAAAACACATTTTGTAAGACAACACTTTAAACAGAGCAACACATTCATAGAGAGCAACATAGTTGAAATTCTTTAATTCATTTGTAGCCAGAAAGTCCGAATTGGTGGAAGTTACTGTAGCTTATTGGCTGTGTTGCACCATCCACTTGTATTTCACCCTGAGTGCAGGAGTATAAACTTCTCCACAAAAGTAAAATGATTTTTAGACTGATAAGGAGCCATTGGCACAAACACCGTTTCCCATTAGCAAGTCAGCTAACAAGATATTATTATACAAGATTTATAGCATTTTAGCGATAAACTTCCCAGTTACTGTAGTTCAACTAGAACTGGGTACGATATGTTACCCCTTTATCATCAAGGCTCTCACATTTACTGTTTTGCAACAATGCACAGGTAACCTCATGATGCCACTTTCAGGTGTGACAAGCCCTCGCAATTGTTGGAAGTTGATGGAAAATTATGATCAGTGTTTTCACAATTAATTACAGTAAAACTGCAGGTGTATACTGTGATTTGACAGTCCACAAATTTCATCCAAACTTGGAAATGCAAAAGGTACCAGAGAGCTGAAAAGCTTAGTGATGTGTGCTCATTTCAATCTGAATAGGACCTATCTGCCTAAAAAAAAAAATCAGTTTTCATAATGAATAAAGGCGATCCTTTATCATGGTGCTTTTCTTTATTTATGGTCTCAAAATTGTCCCAGATGCAAAATCTTGTGTTTATTTTTATTTTACTTATCCTGTATGTTTATTGTCCTCTGGAAAATGGGACATTCATAATTTTAAGCTGGATCTCGTGTTTTTCTATTTTTTTTCTTTTTTTTAGTTTTGTCACAGTTCTTTTATATCAGAAAAAATAAGTATCACTGCAACAGTCTCTGCTCTTGTATTACAGTGTACTGCATCAAAGTCACCTCCAGAAAAAAGCAGTAATAACACTGTTTCTGTTGCCCGAGTGTACATTAATGTCAGAATAGTCAGTGCAAAGTGAAGTTAATGAAGTTCAAGACACAGAGGCTGAGTTCTAGTTGCAGATGCGGCTTACAATCTTATAAAACCAAAAAGGGGAATTAACAGTCCTATAGCACTAGAACCACAACTTGACTGTAGGAAGGACAGGGCAGAGTGTGGCTAGCCAACTTCAAACCAACATTAGGTCGGTGTTCCTTATTAATTATGAATTTAACATTTTGCCTGTCCAGACGAAGCAGATTTGATTGGGTGTTTGTACACTGTTGTACACACAGCTCTCTCTCTCCCCGTACTTATGCCTATTCTACACCCTCCCTCTTTTTTCTATCAGTTTTTCCTGTCTTCCTTCTGCCACTCTCCTTTCTCTCTTTTCTCAGTATCAGGTACAAGACTGTTGGATTAGGCTCCTTTAAGAGCGGATTAGCAGTGTCGGAGCCGTTTGAGGTAAATTGCTCCTAGGAGTCGATCTATCCTCTCCACCACCACTGACACCACCACCTCCTCCTTCCTCTGTAAGACAGAGTCAAAATTCTCAACCTAATCCTCAAAGAGCTTTACTACACCTCCCCCTGTCCTGCACCCACCCCTCTTCCCCTCCTTGCCTGCCTTTACTTTTCTGTTTTGGTTTTTCCTCCTCCATTCGCTCTTTCCTTCCTTCCTTCTTTCAGCCCACACAGAGGAGTGATGAGTAGTGCAAGACAGACGTGATAGACGTGTTGGATGGGTGAGGTGGGTGGGGGTGAGAGTAGGGGCTGGCATGCGAATGCAGAAACTCCAGCAGTCACACGTGAGTTAACAGTATAACTTCACAAGACTCGCTGCTTTTGTTGTGTGTGTGTGTACCTGCTGAACCGTGTCACTAAACAATGGTGACTGGTCTTAATGGTAAGTGGCAACGTGTGTGTGTGTGTTAGCATCTGACTGAGCAGATGGGGAGGATGGGGTGCATTTTGGGGACAAGTGCGGGGTCACATCTGTGTCGTCGCTCGCATTTGTCTTTGTGTGTGTGTGTCACTTGGCATGGTGGCCACATTAGGAGCCATCAACACAAACAAGGTGATTAGCAAGTTGGGACAAACACATTATTACTCTAAATTAATGGACTGACCTCATACTCTTCCTAATAGCCAACTGTTTTTCCTCCTGTCTTCCTCAACATGTCCACAACATTGTATTCTGTTTATTCTAGGCTTAAATCCAATTTGTGTAACATTGATAGTGTGCTGTTAGTGCAATCTGCAGCTCAGCCTTATGCCATATTTATCACTAAACTATACACAAGTACAACCTGCTTATAGCCTGGAACATTTGGACAGAGACAGGCTGTCGCGTGTATGCACATACACACATACAAGCTACCCCTGTCTACCCTCGTCTTGGAGCTGCCATTGATTTGGGCTGCAAGGTGCTGTGGGCCATGGTTGCCATGGCAACCGGCAGCCGAGCAAGGCAGCCAAAGTTTGAGCTGGCATGAGGAGCGAGTGTGTGTGTATGTGCGCTGTGAGGGTGCGCACGTGCATGATGTCTGCGTCGACTGCAAGTGTGTATAAGAGGTAGAGCAACCAAGCGTGTGTGTGTGTGTGTGTGTGTGTGTGTGTGTGTGTGTGTGTGTGTGTGTGTGTGTGTGTGTGTGTGTGCGTGTGCGTGAGCGCAAGGTGCTGGCGGGGTGACAGCAGTCTGTTTAGTATGCAGCCTTCTGACTGCATCCCCCTTCCTCCCTCCCTTTGGCCCACAGACACAGCATAAGAATGATCCACTCCCCCCCTTTACCTCCTGACGAACACACGCACACGCACACAGACTTGGCAGTGGCTGCTCTTCTACATATGCACACACACATACACTCAGACACCATGCTCCCTGCAGACACACTATGTCATGATGGTTTTTGAGACAGTGAGGCCTGCAGGTCCGTACTGCAGATGAGGATAGAATACTAGAGAAGGCTTGATCTCACACTCACACACACACACACACACACACACACTAGTGATAAACAACCCAACATACGGTGGCACTGCTCTGAAAAAGCAGCGTGTTGGTAGAGGTGAGTATTGATATTTCCTCTCCAAACCTGTATTCACACCCCGAGGGCGTGTCGAATGCTTGAAGATGGTCTGTCTCAGTGTGTTTTCTCTGATGCTGTCAGAGCAAACCAAACGGCTTTGGTTGTGTGTGTGTGTGTGTTATGTTGTGGGGTTAGGAGGGAGTTGGGGGGGGGGGGACCCTGGGAATCGTTTTCCCTCCTGCTGCTCCCAATGCTGCTCAGGCACACATACGGATGCATAAACACACACGTGCCCACAATTATCTCAGTGCATGAGCATAATAAATCCAGTCTTGCAGTTAATTATATGTCTTACATTCACATACATTACACACAATCTGTGTTAGATAAATATATATAAACTGTTATCAGACACAGGCACACTGTATTACATGAGACCGCATACACACACACACACACACACACACACGCGCGCGCACACACACACACACACACACACACACACACACACACACACACACTTCTATATATTAAATATACTGCCACCACCTGGAGGTAACTAAGCAAATAAGTAAGAGCCTCCCATTGGATAATTACTTGGATGATTATGTTTCAACTGGCAACAAGTTATTTTACCCTAACTGACGCAGTAAGTAGCTTCTCCTTTCTTCAACAACCATTTCTGAAGACACATCCTGTGTTCATAGAAATGTTTCAGAAGGCTCAAATTATTGGCATCAAAGAAAGAAAACATCTACGGAGATTTATGAAACTACTAAAACTGAGTTAATAATGGAAGAAGGTCATGTGGTCTGATGAGTCCAAATTTACCCCATTCCAAAGTTATTGGTGTATCAGGGTAAGAAGAGAGGCGGTTGAAGTGATGCACCCTTCATTCCTAGTGCCAAATGTACAAGCCGGTGGTGGCAGTGCTATGATCTGGGGTTGCTGCAGTTGGTCAGTTCCAGGTTCAACAACATTATGTGTCCAAAGAATGAGGTCAGCTGACTACCTGAATATACTGAATGTCCAGGTTATTCCATCAATGGAATTTTTCTTTCCTGATGGCAGAGGCATATTTAAAAAGGACAATGCCAGTATTCATCGAGCTCAAATTGTGATTGGTGAGTGAGTGAGTGGTTCAGGGAGCATGACACATCATTTTCATACATGGATTGACCACCACAGAGGCCAGACCTTAACCCCGTGAGAGAATATTTGGGATGTGCTGGAGAAGACTTTGTGCAGCGGTCTGACTCTCCCATCATCAATACAAGATCTTGGCGAAACTTTAATGCAACTCTGTGTTACAAGTGTTGTGACATTGCAGAAGCTTATCGAAATGATGCCACGGCGAATGCGTACTGTAATCAAAGCTATAGGTGATCCAACAAAATATTAGAGTGTGTGACTTCTTTTTTGGACAGGCACAAGCACGCTATTGATCGGAGGAAGTGGAGGTCGGCACTAACAGCTCCCTCTAAGAACAGGAGAGGCAAAGTAGTTATGGATGCAGGGAGAAGGCATAGTAAAGGAAAAGGAAGAAGTGAGCAGGAAAGGAAAGGACGGAAATGTGAGCCAGAAGAGAGGAACGTAAAGAGGAATAGAAAGGTAATAAAAGGAAAGTAAGGGTGACAATGTGAGAGAGGAAGCAAAGGGAACCGATATGGGGGGGACAGTAGGAGCTGTTTGTCTTGTATTTGTCTTAACAGGAAGCATCCCAGCAGAGACAGAGAGAGAGCAAATACACATCGGAACACAGCAGCCTGCAACCTCCTCCACCTCCCTGCTCCACCCGGACTCCCCACCACCCCCACCTCCAATTCTTCAGAGCCTCTCTACAGGATCTGAGAGCTCAAGCCCTGACACGTGTGCCTGAAGAGAGGGAGGGAGATGGAAGAGTGAGAGAGTGAGCAGTATTCACTTCTGTGTGTGTCACCCAGACAGGGGTGGGGGGTGGTGGGGCAGAGGGAGCAGGAGATAAAAATGTGTGTACGTGAGTGAAGAAGGGAGGGAAGGTAATGTCGCCTGTTCTGGGGATAGATGGGAGGAAGAGAGAGAAATTCTTCCCCCAATTGCCTTTTTCTTAATGAGTCCAATAGATACTGATATGACATTACTGAGGATCAAACAGATATTAATATTTTGAAATGTATACATTTTGTATAAAAATTTGTCTTTGATTAGGTACTTTTAGTTTATTTTAGGTGGATTCTGTTGCACTTTTACAGTGAAGTTCAATTTCTGAAAAATCATTACATTTGTTTATGCTTTTTCATTTACACTGAAATATGTGATTCAAGCTTTAGAAACCTAAACTGACTGTAACTCTGTTGTATGTCACACTGGTAAAATAAAGGTAAAGCTAATATTGGCCGATAAAGTCAACGTATTTGTTGGGTCCTTTTGAGTGTGTGAAACTTGCTCTCAGTGTGTGCGTTAGACCTGCTACCACTGAGACCTTGAGGAGGTCAGGGTCTTTAACCAAAGAGGATGGACAAAAAAATGAAGAAGAAAACAGAGAGGATGATGGGAGAGGGGTGGAGAAAGTAGAAAGCAAGAAAGGATTTGGAAGAAGGTGTGGATGCCTGTGAGCGTTTCTCAAAGCCTGTTTATTTGTTGAGAGTGTGTGTTCATGTGTGAGGGGGCTCGTGTCGTGACTCACAGGGCTATTAGCACCGGAGTCGGCTCCTTCATGCACTGTGGTCGGTGTGTGACACCGTGATCTCCTACAGTACATGACCGCACACACGTACTCATTCACACATACGCACAGTCAAACCTCCCGCTCCAATTTACCAGGATGACACCAGAGGTGGCCCTCTGAGGCCAACACCTGTCAATCTATTCTCATCCAATCATCACTCAGATAACCCCAGGGCCCGCCTCTGCGCTGCCAGCACCACACAGCTGCGCACACACACACACACACACACACACACACACACACACACACACACACACACACACACACACACACACTTGTGCAACAAGCCACATCCGTCTCACAGTCGTTTTGTCTCACACATACGCACACACAAACACACACTGAGGCGCTGGCATAATCCGTCACACGCAGAGAACCACACAAACATCTTCCACAGACTCGTGCATGTGCCTTTGCTCCCCCACTTGCTGCTTCCACCGAGACATCCACCACTGTGGCGACAGTAACCGCGACAACGGGCATAAATTAGCGTCATGGCGATATGCAAAGCGAGGGAGCAACAATTAAAGCTTGACTAACGAGCTTTTGAGGAGCGAGGCTGAAGTTTCCCTGAGCAGCTGCTAACTGGATTAGCCTACACACACAGAAAGACACACAGTGAGAGAGAGAGAGAGAGAGAGAAAGAGTGAGAGAGGACAGGCAGAGATACGGTGATGTTTCAGTGCCACCTGTGAAATGAAAACACACACAAACACAAACACACACACACACACACACACAAGTCAAAGGCTAATGATGACATACAGTTCGCTAATAAAGACAAAGAAAACACTAGCTAAACACAGGTATCTTCACTAAACCCAGACACAAACAACATTACCAAGTGTTTCTCAGGGGATATCAACATATCAACACAAATGACTCCATCACAACCAGAAATTGAAATCCATACACGCACGTATAAACATTTACTTATTAAGCTCAGCTTTGACAGTCCTCCACAGTTGTAGCAGATGATGCTTTTGTCTCTACCTGTGAACTACAGCACAACTGTACGGCAGAGGTGTGAAATGATAATGGCTGCTCTCTGAAAAGTGTGCAATTTAATGATACAAGAAAACCAATGGACTAATAGGCTTGCTAGGGCAGAAGAAAATGTTACTGAACCATGATGTCTCTTTGAGTTAGCTGCTGAAAAGAGTTGCTAATGCTGCCATCTGTTTGTCTGCTTAATACCTCATTCTGACCAAGTGATTAAAGATCCAGCGGGGGGAGGAAGAGTCACTCTTATCTGCTGCTTCATTTCAGCCTGTAACTACAGCGCCTCATTGTTTGCTGCATTGCGCATATGTTGTCAACATTTTCAAGATTTCTCACCTTGACATACTGAAGAACTCGTGGTCCAATGCGCCTGCAGTTGGGCACAGATGGTTTGAAAACTCTAATATTAAAGAGCTGATTGCCAAGACCTCCTTACGGCTGACAAATACTGCCAATTGGCATTCAGATTCATAATATGACCCACCTCTGTAGCAGCGTTGCAATTAAGCTACTTCAGTGTTAAAATTCTTTTCCATTAAAGAGATTTTGAATAGCACCTCACCACTTCAGTTCACCAGAGACAGATTTATAAAATATAGAGTATGTTGCCAATATCAAACGAGCAAATCCCTATTACGGCCAAGACTTTGGATACTACACCTCCCATAATGCGATTTTATTATGCATTTTTTAGCTCCACTGCCACTTTCCAACACTGTCTTAATAAATGTCAATGTTAATAAATGTAGTTTTATCAGACTCCTCTAGAGTCAAAGATGACATTATAGAACTTTTCACAGGGTCAGTAGCACTGCATCTAACATTTAATCTGATCTTGATACGTAAAAATCTCTGAACTTCCTCTTTACTCCGAGTGTTAAGTTGACCACATCCTGTAAGTACAACATCTGCACCCGCTTCCACCCTATTTATCTATCTAAATGCAGGGCACAGTAATTTCATGTTAAAGTTGATTTGCTAATGTTACTCAAGACCTGTGTGACTAAAAATAAACTTACTAATTACAGAGTCATTAGAATTGTGCTAGATACATGTAGAATAAGGAGTATTTTGCATTTCAGACACTCCATTCTGCATTGCTCCTTCATTTCTCTTATTAGACTGACATTCTTTTTAATATGCTCCATCCTCACTTTACAATAATTCTCTCTCTTTCTGCCTTTCTCCTTTAAGTTGCTCTTTTTCTTCTCTGCACATCCCTCTCCTTTCTCTTCCCGGTTTCCAATTCTTCTCTGCTCACTCAAATAAATCTCTCCAACTCCCCCCTTCAACCACCCACCCCCCTTTAAATCTATGAAACACACACAAACATACATGTGCACAGACTCACAATTACTCGCTTGCGCACACAAACACACAGCCCTTCAGGCAGCAGCCACAAAGGCCCCATATTAATAAATCTGCTCCTTTATTGGTGCTGAGTGTCTCTGGTAGTGGAAGGGAGGGAGAGAGGGGGAGAGAGAAAAAAGAGAGAGGGAGTGATGAGAGGGGGAGGAAAGAGGAGGAGCAGGACAGGAGACGCAGAGATCACCAGAGGGGAGGAGGAAGAGGAGGTAACTGACTGGCTGTAGCCATATCATAAACACAAGAAAGGCAGGAGAGAGAGCGACAGAGAGATAAAGAGAGAAGGAGACACCACTGACGAGTGCATCAGCAACAAGCATGGACACACAATAATACAACGGCCCTGAGACAATGAGCACCATCAGAAGAAGCATATAAGTGCGAGATTTTGCTTGTTGATGTGTTCATTTGTTAAGGTTGAGTCCACCCACACTTCATCAGTGTTCTCTGTCCGGTGGATTATGAAGGACACCTGACACCTGGCTGAGCCACTGGAGCGTTCACAGCGGCCTGTGCTGGTTGCTGCGCTTGGGAAACAAACTGCCTGAGGTGGGCTTTCAGTAATGACAGCAGCTAGCTTGGCTTAGCAGTACAATCTCAGCCATCAGTCAGCTGTGACAGATTGGGGATATGAGCTAAGGAGCAGTTTAGCTTTGGTGTTTGGCGCTGTGTGTGAGTGCAAGCGCTTGTGTGTCTGGGGGAGGAGGAGTGGGGAGAGGCTATCAGTACTGTTAGTGTTGCAGAGGCATCAATACACCCTCGACAGGCCATTTTCCTATGCCTATTCCCAGCCCTGGCTTGTTGCTGGGGCAACTACCGCCATTTTACCTTCCCTGGCTGCACCTCTGGAAGAGTTTCTAAAACAGCACGTTATGTTCTGTAATCTCTCCCAGTCAACTGTCTAAATAACCTTAACTCCTTTTTTTTCTGAACCGTTGCCACGGGGCGTTCTGTGTGTAAAAAAAAAAGAGTCCCAGTTATCTGTACATTTTAAAGGAAGCATCCAGTGGACTGGTGCCTCCAGTGAAAAAATGTGGGTTGTTTCATTCTCCTCCTAAGATCATATGCTCAGTGTTCTCCAACAGCAACAACCTCAAACATGGCACTCATCCCCACAGCCCTGCTTATCTGAAGGATGACCCTGGAATCACTGATCAGCATACAGACAATCTACAGACAAAGAAAATCCTCCTCCTTGATACAGAAACAACTGTTTTAACTACACTGGGTCTGTGCCAATGTAATACAAGACATTGCTGATCCAAATGTTCCCTTACCTGTCCATGAGGCTGCATGGCACTATATGGCATGTTCTGGTTCAACACTTTCTGCTTCATCATCAACATCCTCTTCTGCTCCTCACTCAGGTGGGCCGTCTGTCCTGGGATTGGTCCCTGGGTCTGCCCTGGCCCTGCCCCCTGCCCCCCTCCACCACCGCCAATGTAGGGAGGCATCATGGGGTTCTTGACCTGATTACTACCTCCCATGGGTGGAGTCATCCTCTGGCCTATGTGGTCCACCCCGCCGCCGCTGAAGTGACTCAGCGGTTTGGTGTTGTTATAGGACAACATGGCTGCTGTCTGCTGCTGCTGCTGCTGCTGTTGCTTGGACAGGGCATTCTGGTTGATGCTGTTTGGCTGTTGCTGGCCCATCATGCCCATGTGGTTGTGAGGGAGGTAGTTGTTCATTGGGGCTTTAGGCCCATTGTTGGAGGCCATCCCAGTCACTAGAGGGCCTTGTGGAGTGTTGAAGGCTTGTGGTGGGTACATCATGGGACTGTTGGGTTTGTCCTGATTAAAGGGACCAGAGTTATAGGGACTGGTTGGAGCGCCTGCAGGAGACCAGTTAGCTGCTTGTTGATGCTGCTGCTTCTGCTGCAGTAGTTTAGCACGCTGCTGAGCCATCGCTTTAAGCTGCTCTGCTGGAGAAAGTTCTGGCGTCAGTGGCCCTACAGGTTGTCCACCAGGGGTGACCCCGGTCGCTCCAGGTCCCGTTCCCGCCTGACTGACCCCTGGGCCTGGGTTCATCATGTATCCATTCCCAGGCCTAGAGACTGCTTGCGTCTGAGCTTGGGTTGGGGTCTGAGGGGAGCGAGCAACACAGTTGTGCAATGGTGAACCTGATGCCATGGCAACAGCTGGAGATTGTTGCAAAGGTTGCTGAGGAGGAGTTCCATTGGCAGTGGTGGCAAACTGAGGGCCTGACGACGATGGCCGCACCTGAGAAAAGTTCACACACACACACACACACACACACACACACAAAAAAAGAAAACAAAAAACATATACAACACGTATTATTAACTCAAATAGTTAACCTTAAAAAGAAAACCTTTCTAATTAACAATTGCTAAACACTAAATGCAAAGTAAAATAACAATTTGCAGTGTTAGACGTTTACTCCTGTTGTTGCTTGTCCAGAGCAGTGGGTGCTCTGGAGCAGTGGGTGCTCTGGACAAGTCTACAGCAGCCTCCTTTGTGCGGCTGTAGAAGAAGAAAGGAAAAGCCAAATGCTACAGTTCTGTGTTAAATCTATTTGGTATGTAAACGATGTAGAGCATGTGTGGTGAGTTCTACTTGATTTTATGTTATGCTTATGGTCTTAATAAGATAAGTACGTTTATAATCAGTGTGTGTTGCATGTAAGGGGAGAAACATTGTTGCGGTCGAGGTTCCCTCAGACCAATGAGCCAATCACCAACAAAAAATCTCGTGCTGATCTGATGCAGTTTCAAAAATCGAGACGCACAGAACAGACTGACTACAATGATGAAACTTGGACACGATCTTAAAACCCATTACCTGGAGTCCCTGTATCAAAAAAAAGGTAACTTGATCTGTGTGCCGTTTGTGCATGGTTTATGAAATGCTGTTTTATAATGACGGATGTGTTGTGTTACAGCTAAGAGCAAACACATTTAAACTGGTACTGCAATTCTACATAAGTCAGTCCTGTTTTAGGGCAGAGGTTAATAGAGCCATAGTACATCCTCTTGAACCTCTTAGCACTGACCTGTGGTGAGCCCATGGGAACCTGTGGGCCTCCCTGTGGCGGCTGAGGTGGGGGAGGCAGTGCTGCTGCTGGCGCTGCTCCCCCTGCAGGTGCTGTTGCATTTCCAGCTGCTTCCTGTGGGCCTGGAGTCTGGTTGTTTGCCGGCCTGCCAAATTCTGCTTCTTTCTTGTCCTCAAAGTCCTCGTTGAAGAGGTCGTGCATATCGTCCTCTGGCACAGTATTGGCCAGCTCATCAATCAGCTCCTGCCACTCCTGATCATTGAGGTTGATATCAGAGAACAGTTTGTTCTGATTGGACAGAGACTGAGGATCGGAGGACTCCATCCCACCTCCGTCATCCAGAGGCTCTTGTTTCAGGTCTTTGAGCAGGCCGAAGCTGTCCTCCAAGTCTAGCGAGCCATTCAGCTTCATGTCTGGGAGATGGCTGCCACCATTTTTCCCCAGCTCGTCTGATGACCGGCCTATGTGGTTGCCATTGGTGTTTGTAGTGTTGTTTCCAGTGGAAGTGTTGGGGCCACCAAGTAATGGCTTAATGTCCATTTGGTGCAGTGGAGAGATAGGTGGTACATTGTTGTTACTGTTGTTGTTAGGCAAACCTGTTAGCGAGTCCAAACCACCTGAGCCCTCCTTCCACACCCTTTTTGTAGTTGGCGAGTAGCTGCCTCCATCACAGATGCCGTTCTGGTCTCCATTGAGGGGCGAACGTGCACTGTCCAGTTTCCTCTTTACAGTTTCCTGCAGCTGATAGAAAGAGGAAAAAGAAAACAGGTTAGGTCTATAGGTCACCAAAGATGGGGCATGTTAGCAAAATGGAAACTTTTCTATGGGTCTTGAGGGTGCTAACAAAGGAAACCACATGATACCAGATCAATAAAGCAAGAGGCTGCTTCCTCTCTACACACATCAAGAACTGTCATGAGAAGGCAAGAGGTGTGCTGAGACTCTAAATATCACCAAGACAAATCAATTGTTCTTTCAGTACAGCCTTACAGAATTACTGTTCCACACAGTCCACTGAACTTAACAGCCTCACAGTGTCTGCCGTGGCACAGACAAGATAACGACAGGGTGCTAATGAACACTGGTTGGTGGTTAAGGTAATCACTATCATAGACATGGGTGGGAGAGGACAGGAGGCACAGAGGGACAGCAAACAGAAACGTAGATAATGCAAGGGAGACGCAAGACAAAGTAAGATGCTGCCAACATGACAAATCTAACATTCTGTCCATTTCAGCCGTTGATCTACAGTCAGCAGGTGTTTTCTTTCACTGAAAAATGTGCTTTTCAAAATCGCTTAAAGTGGGTAGTGGATTCATTTCAAAACAGCAATCTTACAAAAATTCTAATATATAATTGTCAGCAGGGGAATACAGTCAGCTATCAGTTCAGTCTATGATGCAGGGCTAATGGTTTAATGCACTGATAATACTTTTAACAGTGCTTGGCTGAAAGTATGAAATGTGGTGGTGGGAAAACGTACTCCAGTGTATTTCGTAATACAACTATCTTTCAGTGTGCCTGCTGTCAAGGTGTTAATTACACCCAGGAAATGAGACACAAATTGCTTTTGAAACATCAGCCAGTCAATGCAAGAGTGAGTGAGAGAGAATCTGAGTGAGGCAGCAATAAAAGTCTCGATGCACTAAAATCTCCTGGTGAAGCTTTTTGTACCCCCCAGGAGAACAGAGAGAGCTGGTGACTTCATGTATGTATCAAAAGCAGGCGCACTGTCTTCAACCTTGTGAGGATAGCAGGAGTAGGGAGTTGGCAGCAATGTAAAGTCAGGTAAACAATGGGAACGGGCAAACAACTAAACTATGATGGGAAAAAAAACAGAAAAGTGTATAAAAATTTTCTGTGCAATTTAATAAACTCTCAATCTCAATTTTACTCCTAACTCACATTAATTTTAAACCCTAATGAAGTTGGCAGATGAATAGTAGATGGTATTAAAATGACGGATGAGGAGCAGCCACCCCATTTATGAGAGGTTCCCAGGGTACAGGTTTGTGCTCTGGCAAAAATCTAAACCAGTGTTTAGGATTCACAAACAATAGGATGATCTTTGTGTCAAAATCTCAGCTAAAGGCTCATGTTACAGTACATTCACTGTCCAAGGAATGAAGGCTACAGATACAGTATTATTTAGTTTGATTTTCATTCTTTGGAGGTCTTTAAAAAGGAAAGTGATGGCAAATTACACAGTTTTGGAACACTTTGAAAGGCAGCTTTGATAATTTGGGAGAAAATTAATAAAGTGGTTTAACATAGGAAAAAAGCCATCATTGTCGAGTTAAAACTGTATGTAATGAAAATATTTTCACAGTGAACCCAAAATCAGTCTTTTCAGTCAGCGCACACTTGTGCAAACAACAAACATAAACGCACAGTTTCACAAATACACATTGATATGAGCCATTCGCAAGCTACATTTACAGAGATCTGCATTTCAAACAGTCTTTTGTTTCAAATCAGAAGAAGTAAAATATTTTGTACAATCCACGTCGTCAGCTTTCACATGTGAACAAGTCAAACAGACACACACACACACACACAGGAAGCTCTACTGACACTTGTATGTGTGCAGATGCACGCTTAGCTCTTTGTTATTCAAATGGAACAACAGACAAAATATATTCAGATTGTATTCTGACCCTGAGGTGGACCCAGTCAAGCTAGCAGACACACACACACACACACACACACACACACACACACACACACACACACACCCCAACAAAGAGCACACAAATTGTCCTTTTTTTTTTTTTTACTTTCTTGGCTTACTGGCATGTAAATGCGTGCACTAGCTTTCCCTTCTCTGCTCCAGTCTGACTGACAGTCGGCCTAATTATCTTTATGGCATGATAAACATTATTAGTATTGACAGCCAAAATTACAGCATGTGTGTTTGTACATGCGTGTGTGGCCTGAACCCTCATGCTGGTGCAGCCATTAGAGCAACAACTGAGAAAAACATAGGAAAACACACATCTCCTCTGTCATGACATGGCTTCATCAACTTCATCAAGTGTGTGCGTGTGTGGTCCTGCAATCAATGGGTTTAAATAATTCAGGTCTCCCGTGTGCAGATTTGGGATTGTGTACACGTGCACACATGTGTTACAAGCTTGCCCTAAATGCCAGTGACTCACGTTGATAATAACAGACTCAGCTTTAAAAGCCCACCTATAAAAAAATCCCATAATTATCCAGGTGGTGAGAACTATAGCACCCTCCCACACAGGCTTTACTTACACACCCATCCAGAAAAAAAAATCATTACCAGTCCAACCTTCTTGACAAAATACTGAATATAGATACAGAAACAAAGAAATAGAAAAATCGCTTCAGACAGAGAGAAAAAGACGGACTGTGGTTCTGCCTGCTCAGGACTGTATGAGTCAGCATGCTGTAGCCTGAGGGAACGTGACAGAATGAATGACAAAACTGAGAGCCGGTGCAAAATCCTTTATATTACCTGTAGTTAATGAGTCATTTGTTTCTTTTTGCACAATTATCAACCTAATTACAACTCTGAATTACAGTAATATACCTGTTGTGCACTGCAAACACAACCTGACAATATTATTATTCGTTGGGAAAGCACGGCGATAAAGCAGCTTTGACGTGAACTGAACTCAAAAGGACTGAGCGTTTGCATGTGTGAGAGTAAGGACCGGAGCCCGTAGAACATGTGGAGAGTGCAGAGACAAAGAAATTTGTAAAGAGTTTAATCAAGCTGGAGTTCTTAGAGAGAAAAAAAGAGCATTGGAAAATATATATATTAAAAAAAAAAAAAGGACGAGAGGATGCAAAAGAGCAAAGGCACCAGAGTGAGACAGAAAAGGGGAGAGAGAACCACTTGTTTCCTCTCCTGCATCTCTCTCTGTATTCTTTGACATAAACACCTGCTGACTGCTCCTCTGTCTGCTCCCACTATCGACACACATAAAGAGAGCGAGAGAGAGTGACAAAGATGCAGAGAGACAAAGGTAAGGGAGAGGGGGAGAGAGAGGGCGAGAGAGAGAGAGACAGACACACACACACACACACACACACACACACACACACACACACACACACACACACACACACACACACACACACACTAGGAAGAAGGGATTTATTTGTCAGGCAGATGGTCTTTTTCCTTTCAGTGGAGGAAGCTACAAGAACATGAAGATGAAGAGGAGGAAAGATGGTGAAGGAGATAAGAGGTGGGGGGAGGCAGGGCAGGAGGAGGAAGAGGAGGAGGAGATTGGTTGCTTGATGGAAAGGCATACCGCGCCAAATGACAGCGGGGAGCAAACGATGAGAGGGTGATCAGAGAGGGAGAGGGAGGGAGAGAAGAGAGACAGAGATGGAACCACTAAGGTGCTGTTGTTATAGCAACCTGCTGCTCTGGTGCTTTGTGCGCTGCATCCTCCTTCTTCTTCTTCCTCCTCCTCCTCCTCCTCACACTCACTTACTCACTCACTCACTCACTCCACCACCCTGCCTGCTCTCCCTCTCTCTCTTCTTCCCTCGTCCTCTCATCTCCTTCTTAGCCTCCCTCTTTTTAAAGGTTGAGCATCATATCGAATTCCAACCACATTCTCAACATTATAAGAACATGTCCATGTCGAGACCGTTGCACAATATGGTTTTTGCTTTTTGTTTTTTTAAACACACTGAATGTCACTAAACTAAATGTGATGGTATATGCTGTCAATACAAGCACAGAGGTCAACAAAGGAAACCTTCTCTCTGCAGGATCACACTTGCACAGGTATAAAAATGTCCTGTATTCCTACTGCTATTTATTACTGAAGATGATGTAAAACCACAGAGCAGTCGCATCTCCTGTGACAATAATTGCAACATATTTCATCCATGCCATGCAACCCTTCCTCTCACCCTCCTCCGCTCTTCTGTTTTACCTCTGTCCAACCTCACTCTGTCACTCCTGCCTCGCTCACAGCAACATATTTTCTCTGCTCTGACTGCAGGGGACAGGCCTGCCGATAATAGGCAGGATGTGGCCGCATGACAAACACACAGTCGGTGCCTTCAGGGTGGGGACTGATGTACAACAGAAGGTATTGAGCAGGTAGAGTAAAGCAGACGCCCACAAATGAGCAGAGATGTATGTTTTCTTTCTCTGTATTCATCTGTCCATCTCTCTTGTTTTTTTGTAGCACCAGTTTCATGTCATTATGTTGGACCCATGAGATTCTTGCTGAGAACTCTGCAGCAAAGTGCAAAGCAGAAGAAGAAATTTGGCACATTAAATCCTGAGCTCAGCATCACAAAGGAATAAACAGTAAAGCCTACTATTACAAATATGAACAGGTAGTCAATAGCAGTAGTTTTATATAGGATTTGCATCAAATTATAACTACACACAAACAACCTGTCATAATCGTTCACGTGAACTTTGCAATGTGAGCACTCGCTCATGGTCTAACCCATTAGACTGTGAAATGAGTCAATTGAATCATGTACATGTTTTTAATAACTGAAATTGTTTGACACTATGTGAGTATGTTTGTAACAGAGAGGCGATAGTGGTACCAAAAAGCAGCTTTGGCATGTATCCGTTTATGTTGATCAATAACCTGTCTGAAAATGCTGCTGAATAATCATGGGTCTCTTACAAATGACCAAAAATAGCTGAAACTCACTGGAGAAACTTGCTTGTTGTTTGCATCAGCACCAAAACAAGCCGCAGCATAGCTATGTGTACTAATGCTCATACATTTTCTATATGAAAATGTATGAGCAAAGTCCAAACTTTTTTGAGTGTACATCAGGCACAAAACTCTACATTTGCTGAATTGATAAATCAGATTTTACTTTTTATTGCATTTTATAAAAAGTCCACAATTCTGGAAATGGGGTTTGTATAATCATTATTTCCAAAAGAACGGCAGTATTAGCAAAAAATAAAAGGAAAACAGGCAGAGTCAGAGAATTTGTCCTTCGACTCAAGGACAGTGGTTCAAGCACATGTCAGTAAGCATGCATCCTGCTGAAGTGTCCTTGAGCAAGACACTGAAACCAGCCAGGAGTCTTAACATTTGTTGGTAGTGAGGTTTTGGGCCTTGTTCTTGGCCACGTTGATGAGCAGACTGAATGTTTGTGTGGGATTCAAAACTTAAAGGAACAGTACACTCATCTGCTTTCTTACTGATGGTTGGTAAACTTTACCGTCAGTATGGTATGTATGTAGCATGAGTTTCTGTCTTTTCTAAACTAAAAAGTGCAAAACTCCCTATGTGGGCTCTGACTAAAGCTGAGACATCTGGTACTCCACTTTGACAGCATTATACTAGTATGATCATTCAAAGATTGTATTTATTTTCTTCCTGAGTGTCAACTTTTTGAGATATGCAGAGTTTAGTTGTCCAGCCCCTATCCCCGAAAACACTGAGCAATAGATGGGACAGAGAACACACAAAACGAGAGTCTGTGGGAGTGAAGGACAGAAAACTCCAAGTGACAAGAGGAAGGTACAAACAAAAGAACCATTTGGCTGCCGTCCCAGAGAAGGGTGTATGAGTGTGTGTGAGAGAGAGAAAGCGCCTGCCAGTCTGCCTCCTGTACACAGGGGGGCTATACACCCTTGATTTGAGAAAGAGAAAAAAAAAAAAAAAAAAAAAAAAAAAAACACACACACACACACACACACACACACACACTTCTAATCTTCTAAACAATGCTGCTTTAAAATTTTACTGTTTCCAGTCGAATCCAGTTTTACGCTTCTTTATCCATTAGCCAAAATAAAAACTACATCAAACAACACACTTCATATTCTCAGAGGATGGGATATGTAGTGTTTTCTTGACAATTCAGTTTCTTCAGGGTGTCTATGTTATGTCCAACACATTCAACTAAACAGGGGAAACTTTGAGAAATGTTACGTTTATTAAAAATCAAAAATAATTCATGCACATTTACAAGGAGAAACCAAAAACTAACACATCTTTCGAAAGTAGAAATGTGATGTCAGACAAGTGGGTACATTTTCATAGGCAGAAAAGCATAAACACAGAAAAAACACATATATACACACACATGTATAAATATATACACACACACACACACACACACACACAGTGTGCACATGTACGTGTCATCAGCACTTTCAAACCTGCTGACCTGACATAAAACCTGTTGACCACAGAAAGCCATCACTTTTCCCCTTCCCCTCCTCTAGTGGGTCAATCCAAGACCCCCTCCCAACTCAATAATAGAGACTTTGTGTGTGTGTATGTGCACAAACTAGGATAAGATAGATGGGGTGACTGAAAAAAATAAAAAATAAAAGTACGCTAAGAAGCAGTGTGTGTTAACACACACTTTTTACAAACCATTAGTGTTGAACGCACAACTAATTATCATCCGAGTCAAGGACTGTGTGTGTGAGTGTTTACATTTTAGTGATAAAGTGTAAGTAAGAAAGAGGGCGAGCAGATAAACAACAGAGAGAGAGAGAGAGAGAGAGAGAGAGAGAGAGAGAGAGAGAGAGAGAAAATGAGGGGACGAGAGAGGGGAAACTGTTTGTGTGTGTGTGTGTGTGTGTGTGGTTCCTGGCTGAGCAGCTCCTCTCTATTTATAGAGCTGTGGCTTCTTCCTGTTTCTGGAGCTGTACCATCACGCCAGGAGGGGGTGGGGGAGAGAGAGAGAGAGAGAGAGAGAGAGAGAGAGAGAGAGAGAGAGAGAGAGAGAGAGGGAAAGGGAGAGATGAGGAGAGGGAGGAAGTGTGAGTGGGTGTGTGGGAGGGGAGACTGGTCGTGTTTGAGTCTTTAGTAAATCAACAGATCCACCCCCTCTCTTTTCCTCTCTCTCTTTTTCTCCCCCTCCCTCCCCATCCTTTTCTTCCTCCCCCTCCCTCTCTTACTCAACAACACAGGCTCAGCCAGCAGCTACGAACAAAACTACACACCAGAGAAGGAGAAGGAGAAACAGGGGAAAGAATCAAACCAAACTAAACACTGCTAAAGGATGATTAGTGGAATATTTTTACATCTGATGGTAAAACTACGGAGCTCTGTTGCACAGTCGGAAAACGAATGGTTTGAGATAAAGAGATGACTGTTGAACTGTTAAACTATTAGCTTTAAAAGCTTGATATCTATGTGAAAGAATCCCACCGATCATTCATAGTGATTTGATCGTAGCAAGACAAACTGGGAATGGAAGTTTCGTTTAGAAAGAAAAAAAGAAATCACACTGAATGAGTGAGAGTAATAGAGACTGGTAATAGAGACTGAGCCCCTCCCCTCATATCCTGCAAGTGGAGAAAAACGTCATTCAAAAACACTATACAGAGGCAAGAAAAAAATATGTCAACCTTTTAAAATGTTGTGGTTTTCAAAACATTTTCATGTTTTAGCTATGTCCTGTTTTTTTGGACATCACATGTGTTGCTCTCTTCAAGTCGTTCCATAGCATCTCTATTGGGTTAAGGTCTGGGCTCTGACTGGGAATTCATCTTACCCCCCAATCACTGCAAGCTGGTCAGGCCCTGATGCAGCAAAGCAGGCCCAAATCATGATGTTTTCTCCACCATGTTTTCATGATGATATGCTGTATGTAAATCTTCAATTCTTCATTGTAGAAAGCTCCTTTTGGCCAGGCATGGCTCACATAAGCATATTCTTGTGTGGAGCAAACTCAGAAAGTTATAGTGCTTTTGTCAGTCAAAATAGCTCTAGTCCACATCTCCATATTTTACTTTTAGTTATTAAAACATTCTCTAAATTTCTTAACAAGACCAAGATATGCTAGCATCTGACTCCAGTTAGCTTTTTTGAGGTTATTATTTCAAGGGTTCACATACTTTTTCCAAAGATCAGGATTTTTTTGTGTTATTATTTTAAGCATTATATTTGCTAATAATCTCTTGACTTGGATGAAGATCAGATCAAATTTTATGACAAATTAATGCAGAAAGCCATGACATTTCAAAAGGTTCACATACTTTTTTCTGCTACTGTAATTTCTTACATGTTTCTGAATAAGCATTTCATTTTAATAACAACATGGCACATCCTAACAAAGACCTGTAGTGCTTTCCTACTCCTATGTATGTACGTCATTCTTTTATCTTGAGTTAATTTTAAACGATTAGTTGATTAATCAAATAGATGGTAGAAAAAAAAAGAAAAAAAAAAAGACGTGTCCACCAATGGCTACTAATAGTGGCAGCGACAACTAGGGGTTCTTTTTCATGTCTGATACTCTTCCCCGATACCACAACCTTGAGTATCTGCTGATCTTTTGCCCTGTTTTAAACAGTTATGGTGTTAAAAACACATTTGTTGACAGGATGCAGTGTGCTTACCTAGCCATGTCAAAAGCATACATAGAGCCTATATCTTAGCTTGAGAGCCTGTCATTCTTTAAGCCATGATGAGACACCATGGTGGCACCAACATGATATGCGAATGGAACAATGTTCAATTTGTGATGCATGACAAAAATCCACTCTGGCCGACTTGTATGGTGGAAGCAAAACAGCAACAGTTCCTCTCTTTGCGTACCAGTGTTATGCAGCCATGTCGACGTGCATTTTGTTCAAAGGCTGCTACATCGAGAACAAGTTGAGAGAAGTTCGTTTTACTATAGACTGAAGTCAAACTCATTGAACTGACAAACAGCATCACATGACAGCTAGATACTGTTGGTTAGGACAGTAAGCCACCTACCTGTAACTGTATTTTCTATACATACATTTAACTGTCACCATGACAGTGGATATATATATAAAAAAAAAAATACAGCAAGATTCAGATTTGCTTTGACTGACCTTACAATGTCTGTGTGGGCAGATGTTGACCTAAAAAATGGCCAAACCGTAACTAGCTAATCAAGTTTTAAGAATCAATTTTTCAGTAATTTTAAAGCAAAAATAGTAAAATTGTGCCAGATATTCTCTGATTGCAGCCTTGAAATAATAGAAGCTTTTTATTGTCATATCTTACTGTGGAGTGAATAGTGTGGAATTTAGAGCTGGTCAAACTATACAAAATATCTACAGAGATCTTTGGCTGAGCCTTTTTTTGACTATTACTTGATGCTTCATATACAAAATGATAAACTATTGCATTTTGCACTCACTGTATCAGTTCCATTAAAACACAGATTCTCAAATTCTCACATAAAACTAGATGAAACTAAGAAATGTCATCAGATGCATGATGAGGGCCAAACCTTGGGCCAATTGTCCACTAGTTTAGCTAATTCAGAAAATGCAGGCTATGCAAATGGTGTTGCTATAAGGAAAGCTGTGAAAGTGACAGTCTTGGAAAACTCCAACGAAAATCTAAATAACAGAGGCTTTTCCTGTTCTTCCAGAGGTGCCATTGTTTCCAAACAAACAAAGGACAACTGAGCAAACCATGTGCCCACAGGTAAAACTCAATCTGATAAAAGGTCATAAAAGTGCAGCTCAAAGCTCACACGTTCAGCTTGTTTTAGGATCATGTGTTCATTTAAATGACTTGAACTGATTTGTGGGAAGCCAGTGGGAGCCGTGTCCTTGTGACAACATTAGTGACTGGTCTAGGTGGGAGAGCATCAGACCTGGTGGTGTTACACCCACCAGGGGACAGGTGAAAACAAGTTGGGAGTGCGATAGAGATGGCACACATCTGTCTAGGCTCTGCCCAGGTCAACAGTGGATCATCAGCCAGAACAGCAGTAAGAGCTGTGGAATTCCAAAAAATATTCAACAAAGCATCATGCATTGTAGGGAGGACTTTGTTAATGTTTCAGTGAAAAATTAAGAGCAGTGTGGCAGGCGCTGTTTATGAGCTCCTGATTTTGAGTTATGATTGTAGATATGAAAAAAAGACTAGTTCAATAAGAGAGGAGAAGAGAAAGAAAAAGGGAACGGGGGACTCCTGGCTTTATGGCCAGATGGTCACCAGGAGGGGCTTGACAGCTGTGTGTGCGCGTGTGTGTGTGTGTGTGTGTGTGCGAGAGAGAGAGAGCAATAGGGACAGATTGTGTCCAACACCTGTCCTCCCTGGACAGAACAACAAAAGAGAAAGCAAGAAAGGCCAACTAAACTCAACATGGCCAACATCAAACACATGGAAAGACACACAGAACGAAGGTGTGAGACAGCGAGGGAGAAAAAAAAAAAAAAAGAATGTCAGAGCAAAAGAAAAATGGTAACAGAGAGTGGTCCACAAGGGAAATAATATGATAGAGGTGGGAAATGAGTGGAAGCCTATGTTTCTTCATATGGAGCCATTTATATTATCACATACGGAGGATGGCATCTGCAGCCAAAAACAAAGTATGTTCATGTGTAACGTTGGTCTGTACTTGTGTACGAGTGTACAGTATGTGTATGTGTGTGTTTCATAGGGGCTCCTCTGATTGGCTTAGATGGCCAATATGCCACAGAAGGCTAGCGTACGATTGGCTGCACAGAAGCCCAGTCGGCTTCTGCCTCTGCCAGAGCCTGTCGTGAGGGCAGACTCTTTTACACACACACACATATATATATATATATACACACACACACACACACACACACACACACACACACACACACACACAGAGCGGTTTTATGGATGCTCTGGTAGCAGGAACAGTTCTTTCCCCTCTTTTTCACCAGTTTTCCCTCTCGACACTGTTGCCTCTGAGCTGAGGGGGAAGAGAGCGAGCGAGACAGCAAGGGGTACAGTGAGGGAGAGAGGCTGCTATGGTAACAGATCACTGTGGCAGCGAGTGGAGGGGCCCTGATGGCTACTTGGCAGCAACGGCAGAATCTCACTGGTTGCACACACGCGTCAGTGTGAATGGCTGTGTGTTATAAGTGTGTATGTGTGTATGTTTCTGGGGTGGAATAAACCCGTTGAGCTGGGGTGTGTGTGTGTGTGTGTGTGTGTGTGTGTGTGTGTGTGTGTGTGTGTGTGTGTGTGTGTGTGTGGTAACATGTGTGCTCTGTGCTCCAGATGTCCTTAGTCATGCAGATCGATGGTCACACGAAAGCACATCCTACTAAGTTGAGTCACGACAACCGTCTCCTTATTCCTCTCTCGGACTCGTCTGCACACAGGCTGCAGCGCTCTTCCACTTCTTGTTTCAGAGTAAAATAATTAGCAGTGGATTGACCAATCAGTTGATCAACTAGCCTCATAATTTCAGCCAATCACCTGATGGAACTCCAGTGAAATAATGTTCCTTCCTTTCCTTCCTGGCCATCTTCACTTTCTCCTCTCTCTAATCTTTCTGTGTGTATACTGTAACTAGGTCATGCAGTAGTGGTGTTCTGTTGCCTCGCCGCTGTGTGATTCTTTGAATGTGTGTGCATGCATGTGTTTACACAGCCTAAACACACATTTCAACTAGCATTGGAAAGAACAAAGTCCAACCCAGTACGCATGGATTCAGGAAACAAACAAGATCCTAGTATCCTCGTACACATACACAACCGCACATGCTATTTATGTACGTCTAATGGGTTGCCGTGTGGAGGAGGTAGTACTCTAGTACACCTGCATCTGCCTGTGCTGTACTTTTTTTGTATATTTGTCAGTCACTGTGGATCCTGTTTCAAGTGGGTTAAACAACCGGATTCATTAAGCTATGTGACCAACAAATCCTTTCACTCACACCCTTTGTTTAGTGTCCCTTCCCACTCTCTCTCTCTCTTTCTGACACCCCAGAGATGAGCGAAGAAAAGAAAGTGCAATAAGTTCACTTTAAGAGCACAGTAAGTACACAGAGCATGCAAAACATCAGCAATTTCTCTAATTGATATTTGGTTCTGCTTTTGCTTTTGCTTTTGCTTCTGCGGCTCTCCAAGCTACAGTCACACAATTGAGGAGCACAGTGAGTTAGGACAGGGTTAATGAATGTCACAGGACAGTGACAAAATACAGTTCTACAAATACAGCAAAACTACAGGAAAAAGTAACATATGATAACTAAATGTTGTGTTGTTGTGCACGTTGAATAGTTAAGACCATGTACAAGATCAGAATATTTACAGGCTACTGTAGCCTCTATACACCATCGGTACACCCACACAGTTGTTACTTACTGTATGTAACCTGTAAAGTGTATTCTCACGACTGTATGGTTGTTTACAGATTGTTCTCAACTGACCTCCCTGACTCTGTTACTGGGTCAGCTTTCACAACGACAAATTCAGTCAAATATGAAATATGAATATAACAGCAAACTGTCTTGACTGTGCTGATCTTTGAAGGAATGGAAAATCGCAAGAGTTCAAAATGGGAAGTGGTGTCACAACATTTTATTTTATATCACGCCGATCTGCCAAAACATAAACTGTTCCATAACAGAGCGGCAAGTTGTGCAGTAGTGGGGCATGAGTCACAGGTACGACTGTGTCTCTTGGACAAGTTTTACTTGTTCACTCATGCAAAACAGTAGATGTTTGCATGTTGCTGGTTAGTTCACCAGGTGACTTAAAGCAGCTCTTCCTTCTTCAGTCATTTACTTTACTCTGTAAAGACTCAATATTTAGTCAGCGGGATAATAAACTTTCTGGATTCTATAAGCTGGTACATCATCATCGATGAGACGTAGATGATGACCTCAAATAAAGCTAATTGAAGTTGGGTTTTAGCTACTTTTACAAAAAACACTAACTTCTTAAGTTTGCTCTGCACAAGAAGAATACACTCATGTGAGCCATGCCTTGCCAAAAGGGGCTTTCAGAGGACCTACGATCAAGAATTGTTGATTTACATAAAGCTGGAAAGGGGTTACAAAGCAACGTCAAAGACTTTTACTCAGACTGGAGACACTTTGTGACTGTGGCTACCATACCAAGAAGTGGACAGCCAGTCAAAATGGCCCCAAGAGCACAACAAACACTCATTAATGAGGTAAAGAACTAAATCAGAGTGACAGAAAAAGATTTGAAGGCTAACATCTGTGTTCCTGAGTCTACAGTACATAAAAAATTTAACAAGCAGGGTGTCTATAGCAAGACACCATGCAGGAAGCCGCTGCTTACTAAAAAGAACTTGCTGCACACCTGGTTTGCAAAAGAGCACATTGACACTCCTCAGCAGTATTGGCTAAATGTTTTGTAAACTGAAACTATATTGAACTATTTGGAAAGAAGACACAAATCTACATCTAAGGTAAAAAAGGGAACAGCATATCATTATGAAAACGTCTTCACAATTGTAAAGTATGGTGAAGGAAACATCATGATTGGGGTCTGCTTTGCTGCATCAGGTCCTGGCCAGCTTGCAGTGACTGAAGGGAAGATGAATTCCCAAGTGTGTGGGGGTATGACATATTAATGCAGAAAATCATGAAATTCCAGAAGGTTTACATACTCTTTCTTGCTACTGTGTGTCTACATTTATATTTTATTTTGACTAATACAATTCAACCTTCACAAAGGTTAAGTTATTTTCTTTTTCCCTTTTATTTAGAAAAATATTTTTAGAAAGCTGTTCTTCATCTTCTCTTTAGAGGATGCAGATTATGATGCTTTTGAATCATGCATGTGGTTGTGGGTAATATAAAAGAGTGGAAAAGTTACAGAAACACCTTTTTAGTGCAGTTAAGCAGCACCACAAATAGCACAGTAAAAGTTGTGACCTACATATATGTGGATCAGGAGTTAGAGCGGGTTGTCTTCTAACTGCAGGGTACTCCAAGTTGCTCTTAGTGTGTTAAAGTGTAACTTGTGTGTCTGCCAAATGACTAAATGTAACGGAGTAATTCATGACAGGCTCACTGTCACCGTCACTGAGCTGTGCACACAGTCTGAGAGAATAAGTTTTTCTCCCCAATCACAAAATAAATGTTTCACAAAAAACTTTTAATTGTTTCCTGTTGTAATTAGTAAAGAGCTGGATATCTGTACACAGATGTTCTAGCTCTGTGCACAGAGAAACAACCTCCATGCCTATGCCTTGTGTAAGTAAGTGTGAGTGTTTGTTTGCTAGCAGACTCTCCTTGGGGAGAAACTGCGAATGAGGCCGGAAGCTACAAAGGCTAATCTATCAGGACCTCAACAACACGCCCCTCTATCCTTCTCTGCCTCTCCTACTAGCTCAGCCTTTCATCCCATTGATCCCATCTCATGGCAGAGTGAGCTTCGGTTAATGCAACAACAATTATGTGCTTTGGTTTCTGTGCTTTTTGTTTCGTTTTGTCGATGTTGCCTTATTCTACCAGACCCTCTGTGTTTAGCTGCTCTCTAAAACACTCTAAAACTCTCTCTCTCTTCCTCTTCAGTCATTTTTCTTCACCCTCCATCCCACTCTTTTTTGGCATCCATCCCCTGCTCCCTCTTTCTCTCCCTCCATCTATCCTGTCCTGTGTTATGCATCATCTCTCTCATCTGTGCAGAGCAGGCAGACCCATCATTACCCCAGCATGTAAGTATTGATCCACTGCCCCAGTGTGTGTGTGTGTTATTTTAAGATGCTCAGACCTGTAATCAGTGTGTTAATGATAGTTATTGCCAAAGCAACAAGTTCTGTGTGGTTATTCCAGGCCTGTGAGTTCACCAGTGAGAGGCTGGCAGCCCTGGACACACACTTTCAAACAAACAAACACACATGTTACAAGGGTGATTGGAGGTTTGCTGGTGTTCTAATGGTGCTGAGTGCTGCACTGGGGCTCGCTGAGTCGAATCTGAAGTGAGGATAACTTCCTGATGACTGCCCAACATAAAAAAATTGTAGCTCACAGACATCTTCATTATCTCAAGTGTGTATTTCTGTGCATTGTCTACCAAACATATATAGTACTGCTGATGCTGTGGCTGCCATAGTTGATAAGTCTTTGCTCATGATTGAGGTTATTAGGATGGTAAATACTTGCATGAGAATCTGGGATCACAAGTTGTCAGTTTGGATCATCTTTTGTTTTTCCTTGTATAAAATATTAATAAGTGATGTGTGTGTGGCTGTGCATGAGTGTGCATGCTGCCGCCCATCAGCCAAAGGGAAGTGATGCTGTGTAGCTGCAGGCTTTGACTCACACTGGACAAATAACTTCTGCATTTCCCCCAGAACATGGCAATTTCACATTCCTATCAACATGAGGTAACTTAACACACACACACACACACACACACACACACACACACACACACACACACACACACTCACTCTAGTACATGCACAAACACACACATGCAGATACAATTCATCTTGATTTTTTACAGGTTACCTCTCCTACCCACCCCCCACGCTATCCTCCCAAAAGCAAATCATATTCACACACACACACACACACACACACACACACACACAGCTTTGCCAGTATGGATAAGGCCTATTTGGCAGTGTTGAGGAAGATGCATTTCAGAGGTAAATGACATCATTATCATATAAATGACTTCCAGCCAAACACATCTGCTAATGTAGCCACACATATCACACACACACACACAAACAAATATGATATGGGTTACACATTCTTTTTAGTGCAGCAGACTTGCATATAGTGTGCACCTTCAACACAAAAAACTCAGCTTTTACCTGATGTATCACAAACACACACAGACACACACACTTTGGGCTCAGATGGGGTTTAACGTTGCAGGATGGAAAAGCTGCCTGGAGCTGTTGAAATGACACCGAAAAACACCACATGGCCAGTGGAACACAACACCACAGTGGTAGTGAATAGGCAGGTTTCACAGTTCTAATGCTTACTGAAGTGGAGAAACATTTAGCGTTTAGTTAGATAGTTGATTAGTTAGTATGCTATTTCACAGTACTGCCATGCATCACATCTATATATTTACTGTAAATACATTCACACCTTCTAGCTGCTCAAAATAACACCTATGTTCTACTAATGGCCGCTACAAATGAAAGGCCGTCTCTCCATTTCCCTGTGCACCTCTCACACAGCTGCAGTGTTTTTACATGTTGCTAACCACTGTACGAGCGACACTACAGAAACATTTTGCCTGACAATTTAAAGAAAGAAGCAACCAAATTGACTGGGAGCTCCTTCAGCATGCAGGAATATAATGACCCAAATCACACTGCCAAAACAACAAAGGAGTTCATCAGGGCCAAGAGGTGGAAGGTTTTAGACTGAACAAGTCAGTGTCCAGACTTAAGCCTTATAGAGCAAAAATTTTACTTTCTAAAGAGGAGACTGAAGGGAGTAACCAAAGACAACTCAACTCAAAGAGACTACAGTGAAAGCCTGAAAAAGCATCACAAAAGAACAAATGGCTTGATGCAGTTATTGCAAGCAAAAGATCACCTGATACACCTGGAAATAAGAACTGAAAATGTTGATCTATTGTCTTTTATTAATCTTTTAATGTCAAACCCAAATGTTTTCAGTCTACAGAAAAATAAAGAAACCGGCTTAATTGTTCCAATACTTTTGGAGGGAAGTGCATAGTAACACTGAATGAAGACATTGAATTGTTTTCCAATAATTACAATGTTCTGCCACAACAGTGAGGTGGTATCTATTGTATAGTTCAGGACATCATGAGATAATTCACAGCCCTCTTCCTCTGTGGTGTTCTCATTTTCCCAGCTTGCTGCTGTTGCCTGGCTGTGCTGCCCCCTGTGGTGAACTGAAAAAATGCTGGAAAAAAATTGTTCAGAAAGAGGGAACATGCTCAACAAAGAGGATGTACTGTATCTGAGAACCATATATACTGATATATATACAGCATGTGTGAGAGGAACTAATGTGCCAACTACAAAGTCATATAAAGGATTTGTGCTTTAGAAATGGTCACTGGGTGTGTGTAGCGGACGCCAACATGAAGCTGGAGACACTGTCGTGCTACAAAGACAAGAGAAGGCAGGTAGGCGACGCTGACTGCAGCAAAGCTGTGATGGCCGTTATTGTCCTCATGACTAGGACAGCTTTTATCTGCTCTCCAGGCTCACAAAGAGGAGAGAGAGAGAGGAAAAAAAGAGGGGTGGTGGGTGAGCGGAAAGGAGGATGAAGAGAGAGAGAGCACACAGACTGCCTGCGGCTCGCTTTCAACATCTCAATGACTACGTACGCTCGTCTCTCGCTCCCTTTTTCACCCTGCTCTCCTCGCTGGCCCTCCCATTTCCCTCCCTATCTGTAGCTCTGCCTTTTTCTCCTCCTACCCGCTCTCTCGCCTCCTGCCCCTAGGCCATAAACATCCGCATGTCACACACATGCCATGAAACACGATGAACTCTCACACACACATATATACACACACGCACGCAGAAACACCATCAACACTGAGGAACGCCAGCGGTGGGCTTTGTTCCAGAGTGCTGGTTCTGAGATCCCGAGAAACCGCTCATGCAAAAAATAAGTGGGAGGGTGGTCAGGCAGTGGAGTGTGTGTATGTGTGCGTGCAGGAAGACCTACACACACACACACACACACACACACACACACACACACACACACACACACACACACACACACACACACACACACACACACACACACACACACACACCCCACTGCCTGACCACCCTCCCACCCAGACTGTCGCTTCTTAACACCATCACTTATTCATGTGAGTGAACATTAGAACAGGACTCTCCCTTGGTGTCTGTCTCTCTGTCTCCCTACAATATGTGTATTTATGTGTTTTGTTTAAACGGGGGGGGGCATTTATTAGTAGAGTAGTAGAGCATGGTTATGCAGGAGCCATAGTTTATATTATAGTGTGTGTGTGTGTGTGTGTGTGGTGAGTTTAGGAGGGTTTTAAATTCAAAGAGAGGGCCGTCCCACACCACCAGTCTGATCTTTATTTGTTGCTTACTCACCAGTGTGTGTGTGTGTGTGTGTGTGTGTGTGCATATTTGAAATGACTGAATGGGGTTCTGTATGTCAAGAGAGTCAGTCAGTGTGTGTGTGTGTGTGTGTGTGTGTGTGTGTGTGTGTGTGTGTAAGTGACACAGAGAAGTGACAAAGAGAGGCAGAGAAAGAAAGCGACACAGGAAGTTATTAATTATTTTAGCTCCTATTAGGGGGAACACTTAGCGTCGATACCCCTGGAGACATGTCATGAACGCCTCTTATTGTTCTCTCGCTAACATACGCCGCTCTTCTCCTCCTCCACCCCCCGTTGAGCCTCCTCTCCCTGTCACATGCACCTTTCCTCTCCTCCTCTCCTTCCTCCCTCTCGCTCATTCCGACTGTTA
>NC_046610.1:24694044-24780829 GCF_900324465.2 Anabas testudineus
TAATTAAAAACAGAATGCATTGATGTGCATATGATTTAAATTTCTTTACTCATTTTGATTATTTTTAAACATTTGACATCATGTCTTTTGTAGTATTTCTAATCAAATACAGGTTTTAAATGATTTGCAAATCATTGCATTCTGTATTATTTTTCTGTATTTATCTATATTCCCTCAAACAGCCAACTTAATCTTAGTCCTGATTGGTTCTAAGTTACGGAGATCTTCTCTTAGATTTCAAAGAACAGTACAGCATATACACATCTTGGCTCCTACAGTGCAATTCATGTTCAAGGTCTGACAAAGACATACAGTAGATGCTGACTGCACAGACTTTTTTTTTATCTCAGATACAGTCACAAGTGGAAAGTCTGTGAGTTTTGCTGACAAAGTTTGATACTTTTATTCTCAGGCAGGTTAATTAGCCAGAGCACGTGTTTTTTTCTCATTAGAAGCCATTGTGTCACTGTGGTTTCCCTTTTCCTCTAATGTATAAAGGATAGTGGTGTTTTTCACGAACTTTTTCATGAACTGTAGCATCTTCTATGTCTCTTTGCCAAATAATCTCTGTGTATGTGATTAGGAAACTAACACAAAGTTTTTCTTTATCACCTGTCTACTGCATGTTACTTGCTTTTTCTACCTTTGCTGATCTAAATATTTGTCTCTTTACAATGTTTTTTTGGCTTACTTGTCTGCCTTCACTTTCTGAGAACACAACAGGATATGAAGCATAATTTACTAAAAAGTCCCTCTGAATCTTCATGGGTCATCTCGCTGTGGCCAAACAAGCAAATAAGTGTGTCTGCAACTCAGATCAGATGCGCACCACGTGAACTCAAGTCAATGAAGTCACTGTTGGCGAAAAGGTTAAACATCAGAGAGAAGGAGAGAGAGAAAACAGAGTGGCCTAACCCCAATTGAAATGCTTTCTTCTTTTGTTTCGCATAAACATGGACCAAACCTCTTTCCTTGTTTCTCTCTCTCTCTCCTCCAGTCCACTCATATGTTTCTATTTAAGGCCAGCAGTGCCGACTACCATGATTGGTGTGTTCACCTCCCCCCCCTCCCGACTCCCTGTCCAACGGCTGGCTCCTAACGGCATTTGAGGGGAGGCCTTTCCTCTCAACCGCACTGTTGATTTTCCACAGGGAAACTTCACCATTCTTCCACTCATTTGCTCCCCAGTCTTCCCCTGCAACTGTTAGCGGCTCCTCTGATTCTCCCCCCCGTCTTTTTCATTGGATCTTAAAGTTTAGTTCAGGTCATGGATCCTCTGTAGGAGTAAGATGCAGTCCCTGCAACCATTTTACTACCTTTCCGTGCGTTTGTTTTGATTCCTTCCGATGCTCTTCATTCCTTCCGTGTGGGCCGAGGGTCGACTCAGCTATATGGCCAGACGTTTGGGACTATGCAGCCAAGTCGTGAGCTTGCATTCTGATTGGACAGGGAGGAACTGCGGCTGTAGGGAGCGTGGGTTGGCCGATGGCAGTGTACCGGGTGCACGGCAGTGTGGTTGGTTGCAGTGGGCGATCGCGGGGTGCCACTGCAGGCAGGTGGCTGACAGCCTGTTTCTTCCCCACAGGCATTGACAGCTCAGAGCCCATGGTGCTGGAGCAATATGTGGCTGTGGCCAACTACGAGAGGCAGGAGAACTCGGAGATCAGCCTTAAGGCCGGAGAGACTGTGGACGTGATTGAAAAGAGCGAAAGCGGTGAGTGGATACTTTTTCTTTGTTTTTCTTGTGCCAAGCATGTCTGGGTTGAGGTCCGCACACAGACATTGAAAACTGAACAAAATGTTGTATTACAAAGTAGCTTGACAAGTGAGACTAGTGTAACTTTGTTAGCAATGTTGAGATCTGCTTGACATTTGATTTGATTCTTCCTGTTTGTATCTGTATCTCTCTGAGCACACATTAGTAGCATAAATGCTCTTTACCAAAGAGACTCACTCAGCACCCCTCTTTCTCACCCACTGTTTGGTTTTACCTTCTCCTTTTTAAGCCCCCATAGCCCGCAAGAATCCCTCACTCCAGCTTCCCTATCACTTCTCTGCTCTCCTTCAGTCTTTCCCCTCCTCTCTCAATCTTATGATCTCCTGGCTGGAGCTTGGCAACACCTGAAGGTGCTGTTTGGCTGGCACTGTCACTGTATGTGTGTATATGTATGTGTGCGTGTGCTTGTATGGCTATCATTGTAAGCATGCATTTTTAACCTTTGGAGCGAGGACAGTTTAACAAAGTGAGGACATTTTAGCCAGTCCTCACAATAAGAAGAATGTTTAAAGAGCAATTTTGGGGTTAAGACTATGTTTTAGGGTTATGTTTAAAATGAGGTTTTGGTTAGTGTTATGTCAATAAGTGTCCTCACAATGACTGCCATAATAAAATGTGTGTGTGTGCTGGCTTTTGAAACTAGAATGTCACTTAAATTTAGTGGTAATTTTTTAGCTTGGTAAAAGTGAGTATGTTTGATTGGTTACTTTGTTGCTAAGTTGCTAAATGTTTATTTGTTACATTTGTGAGGATGAAGTGGTGTGTATCCAGTAAACTACAAAGGCAATATCGTCATATTGTCATAGTTTGTACATCATCAAGCAGCACTTCCCTTTTCACCTTGTCATTCCCCCTTGTGGAAATTCAGTGTTTAGCAATCCAAAGCTGGGTCTCATTTTCCATGCAAACAATGACTGACAGCCAGCAGCTTGCACAACTCAATAGAACTCAGCAGAAAGCTTGGCACAAACACACGCGTCCCTGTCATTCTCTCCACTCTTATCTAAACACTGATTACACTTGTGAATTCATTGGCTTTCAGTTATCTTTGTGTGCACATCTTTGAGGGATTACGTGCGTTAGTGGGTCAATTTTACAAAGAACCAGCTCATCATTTTTTCTTCCCTGCATGATTTACATTTTGTGTACTTCCCATTTGTCCTCTGTCAGCATAAACAGCATAATTGTTAAGTGAGGTTTTGACAGAGCAAAGAAGTTGCATGGGAGGGATTTTTTGATGTGGCTTTCATTTAGACTCTTACTGGAATAATGCAGTTTCTTTCTAAAGTTGTGGATGTCTTAATTTCTGGCTCCCCTTTCAGTTTGTTTGTGAGGTTTTGAAATCTCAAGTGTTCTGTTAACTCTTGACTTAAGGCGAAATACATTTTTCTCTTGAAACCCTTAGTGGCAGAATCTCTGTGGACCTAATTGCATGCATCATTCAATGTTTTGTCTAATGAATAGTCATAAGGGTGTCTTAGCGTGTCAGTAGTTTTCCTTGGTGAGCCCATTTCTGTATATCAGACCTGACAGCATCTGTTCACCAGACCTATTTGAAAGCACCATTTGGAACGTTAACATTTAACATTGACTGAAGCATTTTCAGGAGTATGAGCAACTTCTGAACTCAGAGGAATGCTTGCCCAAGATCTAGATGTGTGTACTGTTGTCATTCACTGAGCCACAGATATGCAACAACGAATAGGAGCTCTTTCAATATCCCACAACCCTTCTTCTGCTTTAAAGGCTTTACTGCAGCCCCCTGGTCTTTACATGCTTATTATCTATGGCATTTTCAATATACACAGAACAGGTGTCAAAATGTGCTTATATACTTTAACATCTAGGTCACTACAATATGTGTCAATAGACACATAGCACTAACCATAATATATTTGTTCTTTCCAAGAAATGCTATAATTCATAGTTTATCTGCTTTCTTCCTCAAATGTTTTTTTCCACTTCACATATTGAGCACAGACGTCTCATGCAATAATAAGCTGTTATTTATTCCAACACAGAAATTTAAACCAGTTTTTTTAAGTGTCTGCAGGCTTGACCTGATATAATTATGGGTTCAACTCTGGAGTCGGATGTTGTTTTTGTGCCTCTGTGAGAAGTTATTGTCCCTGAAAATCTAGACCCAGATGTTTCATTTAACTCTGTCAACGAAGCCTATGGTCTTATAGAAATCAAAGTCTGTGAATGAGTTTTCATGGATGGCTATTCCCCTGTGTGTTTGGATGTTGCACAGGTACCTCACAGGAATTGCAATATAGCAGAGTAAGATTTATGAAGCATCAAGGGATTGGGATTGGATGGGCCGGAATCGTCCCTGAGAGAGGAGTAGAGGCCTTGTGGCCACTGTCCTGGTTTTATCCCCATGGTAGCACCTTGGACATGGGAACCATTGAGTCTCTGGAGAGAGGGATGTCCCAGCTGGAGAAAATGAATCTGTATATGTGACCAGTTAAATTACATGGCATGCCAGACTAAGGAGAGAGTGCTGTGTAGAGACTAAGAGGAAAGGTCTGTATACAGTAATACAGATCTGTGTGTAAAAAACTACAGACCTGTATTAGATGCAGTGGTGCTTGATGAGAATTCTGAGATACTGTAGCTTTTAGTAGAGTTGGTAGCAATACAATTAGTACCAGATGGATGAGATGCAAGTTTTAAAGGTATATAGATTTATCTTTTTGTGGAGTTTGGTCAGTTCAGCATTGCCTTCATTTGGTATGCAAAATAAGAAAACATTTTGAAGAATAAAGTACAATTTCCAGAATGGTTGAAGTGCTTTTCAGATGATCAAACAGTTTCTGAAACCTGATCTCATCACAGATGTTAGACTTCAGAATTGTGGTAGATCTGAGTTCAACAACTTTTTTACTCCCCAGAACTGAATGAAGGTAAAAGGCAGATACCAGTGACACAATAAAATCTGAAGTGAAAATTGCATTGGAGCTAGAATTAAGCCTGGTTCAACCTATTTGCCAGACCAACCTGTTCTGTTTTGTGGGCGCATTCTAAGCAGCAATGGCAGGTCACCTCCTTTCAAATCCATAAGAAGGCTGTTTTTTTCACACATTGCCCTGTTGATCTGATGGTCTGTTTTTCTATTCTTCCTATAATTAGTTCTTGTCGCATTTTGTGTGTATGACACCATGGATGCCTTTGAGGAGAGGTCATTGCTGTTATACCCCATGCTTATTGTGTCTCATTTCTCTCTGTGCTAGCAGGCCCTGCTTTGACCATTTGAAACAGCTATAAACAGTTTTGATACGTTTGAACATGTTAATCTGGTTACTTCTGAGCATACCTCGACCTCCAAGCTTTACATCTGAAGATTTTAGATGTTGTAAACAGCACGTAGGTAAGACATCCTGGTGGCGCAGAGGTTCATGTAGTCACAGTGTCTCTTTCAAGACTTCTGGAATCACCCTCCAATCTTTCTGTCTTCACACTGAGTTAAAATCCAAATAATAATCCAAGTAATTTACTGCTATTACTTAAAATGTAACACCTGGCTTCATAAGCAGCAATTCTATAGCTGTTTTACTTCTCACTTTCTAATACCATCTTAGAGAATGACTAGTAAGTTTAAGTGACTAGCCTTACACTGTGTAGCCTCTGTGACAAAGGAGCGAAATATATAGTGGAAAAATACCCTTGTTTTATCAGCCAAGACTAATGGATTTGCCAGGAGGACCTTGATGCTTAACTGCAAACAGGATATTTTGGATTAGTGTGCTGCCCAAGCCACAGTGCCAGCCGGAGAAGCCATTTCCCTAAATATCTTGGCCCTCTTTATTGTTCAGCTGTATATTTTCAGTTGAATTAAAGAAGTAATATTTTCTTACCTCTCTCACATAATCACAGTGTACTCAGTGTAAGTCCTTAAAGGATGTTTTGGACAATAGAAGAATGTTTTCGACAGTGCTCACAGGGCTTTGAGGCAAGCATTAGCATTGACTCCAGGCTATAAAATAGACGGCCAGGATCAATCAGGATGGTATGTCTTGAGCTGGGATATGGTCTTGTATCATCCTCACAATGTCCTAGCTTAGCCACTTTGGCTATCTGTACCCTCAGACACTAAAATAGTATAAACTATTCATCCACTTCATTCTCAGAGTTAAACTTAAACTATTTGAGGATAGGAGATGTCAAAAGGACACAGAACCACCTTCAGGGATGCAGGTTAAAAAAGTGTTTTAATAAGCATGGAAAAACATGGAGGATCAATGCAAGCATTTCAGCCTGACCACACTGATGTTTATTCAGTGCTGGTTATTGAAAGCCCAACCTTCTGCTATATTCTTTCACTTCCAACAGGGCTATTTACCCCCCCCCCATGGTCTCCACTCATATATGCAGTTTTAGCTAAGAGATACATAGTGTATTCAATTAAATTAGTAATAAATTTAAGTTTAAAGCTGGGTTTACTCTGTCCAGGAAGCTTTGTGTCAGGTTAGATTAATGCAATTTAAGTCATTTTAATACCGGCATATTTCAGAAAAAAAACTTCTCATAAAGTTGGTGAAGAGGAGCTTTCTGATGGAGTTTCCCTTAACTCTCAATTGAAAGATAAACAGAAAAAAAGTACAGAATAACAAAACTAAATCTGGCATTCACATTAAAGTGTCCATATTATGCCTCTTTTGGGCCTTAAAATAGGTCCCTGAAGTCCCCAAAACTGCCCTGTACATTTTCATGTTGAACAACCGTTTAGATAATACTGAAGAAGTTTGAAAAAACGTGCAGACACTCTCAAAAACAACCATTTCAAAATGCTTAAGTCAGTCTTCTGATATTTAACGTAGTCACAAGGTTCTCAGTGTTTCATAAATGCTTGCCAGAAATATCATGTTTCTTTTTTTTTGAGATTGGAAAAAAGTGGTCAAATACAATACTATTTATCTTATTTTTTCAAATACTGTATATTCAACTTTTAAAAGTTAAATATACAGCATGAGTTATACACCGTAGCATTAGTTTGCAGTTTGCAGTGGTTATCATCATCTCACATTAGTAGCACAGAAAAGAATATTAGGTTTTAATTAAATTAAATTTATTTTAACACCACCTGAAAATTCAGTGTTTGCTGACCTCGAGTGATTTAACTTTTCCATAAAAAGTAACAATACCTAGTGGTTACTTTTTTTATTGGGTATTTTTATTGGCCAGAGTGTCACTACAAATGCATTGACTTTGAGTAACCACTGTCAGCTTGTCATATGAACTGTTGAATATTCTCCATTCGTTCTGTGTGTTGGGTTGAAGATAATGTCACAGATATTTAATGCAGCATTGTTATGATGATAAACTGTATGGAAGAGGTACTATATCTGCAACAAAAATCTAAAAGCAAGGATAGTAGACTTGAGTGGAGCTGCTACTGTGCAGTGTACAAATGGTGTAAGACATTACTGTTGAGCATCAACCACCACAACCCTCAGGGATGCTGGGTATGGACACAGACCTACTTCATAGATGTCTAATGTGCATAGGCTTTTTTTGTCAAAGCACCAGACATTTGTGAATTGCTCACCTTACACACTGATAATTCAAACTTCAATTCAATTCAACAAGTGCTGGCAATGCAGAAAGGAAACGTAACATTTACTTCTGGAAGTCTTAACGCTTGAAATTATTTCTCCAACTTCACTGCTTTAAAGGCTTCATGTCAATTTGCACAAGACAAATTTTTAAATTGCCATGGATAATGAGAATTTCGATACAAACATTAACGCTGTAGATTGTGTTTTAGTTTACTCGACAGATCATAAGAATTTTTTAAATGATGAGGAATACTAGGTAGGAAAGTGTTGCAGTTTGCACATAAAAAAGAAGCTGGTGCAGTGAAGATAATGTGGTGGATTTCACAGCTGGTTTTAGGCAGCAACAATTGTTGTGCTGCTATTTTAAGCATATTCTTTGAATCTCTCCTTCTGCTTACTCTGCAGAAAGATAAGAAGGCAATTCAATATGTTGCCCTGAAAAGCAGCACTGTGTTCCAGTGCGTGCAGGTCTTCAGCAAATCTGTTCCTAATTACAATCTTGGAGGATAAAACAAGAAAGACAGTCACCTTAAGGGTCACCTCTGAGTGTCACATTTCAAGCAGACATCATCGTCAAAGCAGTCTGGTGACCGTTGTGGTGATCCCAAAATGAGAAAGTAAAAGAAAAGAATGTGGTGTTGGTTTTGGATGCAGAATTAGTGTGGAATACTATGGCTTTGAAGCCACAGCCAAACATCTGCTGGCTCTCCCCCTTTGTCTTCTCTCATTCTGTCTTTCCCCACACCACTCTTTAATCTCTTTCTCCCTGTTACTTTGTTCCTCTCTTTTCTAGCCTCTCATCTTATATCACCCTTACTTTTCAGATAACCTCGTATATATATTCCTGTTCCTCAAAATCCCTCCCAAGGAACCCAGGGCTGTAACTGCATGTTGATAATCATGTTCTTCTAGTCACTGTGTGTTCACCGTGACCTCCGCTTGACCTGTGTGAAAAAGCAGACAATAACTGCCTGCCAAGACATGATGTAGCTAGAAACTCTAATTAGAGCTCGACATGGTAAGAAATGCCAATTACAGTCCCTCTACTGTTTTCCATATTCAAATTTTGTGTTGAGTGTGTGTATAAATGTGGGAGACAGCAGGTGTTGCTGCCTAACCTCTCTGAATATTAGACATTAGTTTATGAGTGTCTCATAAATCCTCCAGAATGGTTGGTTCTGGTATGTTAGGCAAACTAGCAAGAACATGTAAATCACTTTAGAACTGATAAAAACAAACAAACAAACAAAAAAAAACAATAGCCTTTTTAAACCTTTTTTTTTCCTGTTCGTGTTTTGTGTATTATCCACTTCAACAAGTACCTGGACAATAAAAGGACACCTAAAAGTAAATGGTCACTCATGTTCTTATCCTATCAAGCACCATACAATTTTACAAGTTGAGGTTGGGAGGTTTCAGAAACCCCTGGGCTTGACTCAGTCATACACACATTAAGTGGATTTAAACACCAGTCACAAGGTAATGTAATTTAACTCTGTTAAAACAACGGTCCACTCTTTGGTCACACTGTATGTACAGGTGGCTCTACAGTACTGTATGGACGCCATTACCTGGGCATCTTCTAGTTGTCCTTTTTCTGTGCTGATTCATTTTCACAGCTGCTGCTGTTGCCAAACCCAACCACCCCATCGACCAACTTGGCTAGCATGATTTGTTTTTCCATCATACATGTGCAGTTATGTGGAGAACTGATATTTGATCACAACTTCAGTCCCTTACAGGGTGCACTTTGTCTGAAGCTGCACTAGACTACACAGTAGGCAAGATATCCATTTTGACATTTGAACATCAATACATCTCAAAGAGCTACAGTATATACGTACTCTAGTTTTACTATGTGCATGTATTTCACAAAATGTGTATACCTGTATTGTTATGAATTCTAAGAAACAGTTTTTTGCACCCTGAAGTTTGAAATGTCATGCAGAGTTAACTATATCCCACAGGTTTAGTTTTCTTGTGGCAGCTAGTGTGACTAAGAGAGCAGATTTTGTCTTGAAACTAATCTCACATTGTCCAAAATGGAAAGGGTTGATCCTCAAAGCGTTGATGTACTCAGTAAAAGTCATTGCAAGTGCAAGGGCTAATTTAAATATTTGCATTATATGAAAAGTCATTGTCAAATCATTAACATTTATCCCCTTGGTACTAGGAGTCTGTACATAATTTTGTGATAGTTTAGCTTGCAATTGCTGAGGAATACTGATGTTGACCATTGGAAGGACAGACAAATTATCTAATGTAATATAAATGCAATCCAAATAATCAGGCTATATTACTATACCTACCAGGAGCAGCATTGTGTTGAAAACACAACCTCAAACAGATATGACTTAATTTTTTAATACAAATATTGATAGCTGACTAATGTTCTACACCCCCGCTGTACTACGGGAATGGTCTTCTCAAAAAGATGGAGGAAGGGGCATTTTTTTCAACCGCTAATATTGCTCTGAACATTACATTAGGTATGCATCAAACAAAGCGTTGGCTCATTGAACAGTACCTGAATCCTCCTCTCCTTTGTAAAGGCAGCCCTCTCAGAACTGAAGGGACTGTATTTGACAGCTTCTCTAACCTTCTGAAATGACTAACTTGTGAGTATAGTTAATTTAATTTGAGCAACTTTCCACAATAGACTTTGGCTTGCTTTGATGACATTGGATGCCACAGTATACAAAGTAGTTTGTACAAGGTGTAAATTGTAGCTGTATTTGTATAGGTAAACAAATCGGTTACTGTCCATACAATATTCACCCCTTTGGGACTACCACACCCTTACTGGACTTCACTTGGCAGTTTAAGCATCACTCTATGCATGTGCTGAGCCAAGTTAAGCTTTGCTTTAATTGACTAAGTAATTCTTTTCCATCTGGCTGCCAATCTCTGGGCCAGATCTCCTCCTACAGGACAGATATTCTTTAAAAACTGTAATCTGCCCAGGGCTGGCCCACTTCTGTCAGGCCCAGGGCTGCCATGCTGGCAACCAGCTATAACTACAGTGGTCTACAAAGCAGCAGAGAAAAGTAGTCTCAGTCTCATATACCCACAATCATTTCCATTTTGTTTTTCTTGCCTTTTGTCTCCACTCTATTTTACCAGCTGTGACAGTAGAGTGTATGTGTATATTTGAGGGGGAGAAGGAGTCTTTCTGTTCCTCATTTATCTTGCCCACTGTGCCTACTTTTTCCAGAGCTGGATTTATAGGAGGATTGGGCCCTGTCAAAACCATGTCTGCTTGACATTTCTGTGCATATGTGTTAAGGAGACAGAAAACCAAAAAAGATCTATAGCCAGGTTGGCATTGGCTAAGTTATATTAATTCTTTTTTCCTTAAACATTTGAAAATCTTTAAATAATCTTTTGCTCTGATGTAAGCTGTAATCAACACTAAAGGTAAACCCAGTTTTTCAGTCTGTCTGAACTAAACCCATTTTTATTATTCATTGGCCTGAAGAAACCCATCCATGCTTTTAATTCCTCACATTTAGACTTGAGCAACATTCATCCTGGCACCAATGGGAACCTTCTACAGTGTCTTCATTGTGGACAGTGCTGCAGCTGTGATATTATTAATTTTTTTACTGTGTCCTGTCCACCAGCATAACACACAACATGGAGTACCAAATGCCTTGTTTGGCTGCACAATTTTGTTTATTTTAATATGGTTCAGTATTAATATAGTTAGTACTAGTCTTGGGATTTGACAGGTGAAAAGAGGAAAGAGAGAAAAGAGAGAGAGGAAGACAAAGAGGGGCAAAGAAAAATACACATACACCTAGCTAAACAGATTACAACCAGCAAAGAAATTATACAAAATAGAAAAAAAAAACATCATCAACCCAAACACGAGCGCTTACACACTAACCCTCCACAAGTGCACTACATAAATGGTCCTACCTATACCCATGCACCAAACTACACCCACTCCCACAAACACCAACCCATGCACACTCACTTTCACCCACACACTGGATTTGTTCACATCCATGGGGAGGGCAAGCCGCCGACTGGAATCCTGCATTGCCCCAAGCAGAACCCCTGGATTTGTGCAGAGAGATATTTGCTATTTGTGATGTTAGATAGAAAAGCTTGTCTGTGTGTACGATGGGATGTGTGTGGGATGCTGTGGAACTGCAGCTGTGATTTTAACCAGCACTAATGGATAAAATCACATCATTCCTGATTAAAATTGTATGCACAGTGGAGTATGATCATGTCCAACTCCAAATCATCAGACCTTTTAACTCCCACATTAGGATTCTTCTAACAATGTAATTGTAGCTGTCATGTCTACAACACTATTCTTTTGTCCTCTTGTGGTTCTATTACATGTGAACTATTACAATTATTATTAGAATCCTCCTTCTTTCTCTGTCTATATAAACACAAATTCCCATCACATTTGGCTACTGAATTTAAGATGAGATGTGCAGCAGCTGGGGAGCTCACACTTACTACCGCTGATGGCAAACAGTCACCTCCACCCTCTATCAGTGCAGGAGATTTATTATTCTGTTTTTCCACTGCCCGCAAGGTGGGCTAAACAGAGGAAGAACTCCTGTATTTGTCTCTGTTCAGAACTCATACTCACTTTTGCACAGGTGGCTCCAATTCTTTCTTAGCCTTTCGACAAGTTGCAATGAATCACTTTATGAAAGCCCTAATATGTTTCATATGGACTAAGCTATTCTTCGCTAAACAGACCACTGCAGCATAGCATTAAATAAATGAAAGCCTTAAAGAAACTTAAACGGCTGCCTGAACAGTTTACATGTAAACACGGTTCAAGAAATGGAGCATGCAACTTTATTTAATAATAATTGATACTTTATTAATCCCCTTGTGGAAATTCTTTGTGGACAGGCTGCCCCATGAGGCACCAAGGGTTCGGGGTTCAGTGTCTTGTCCAGGGACACCTGACATGTGGCCAGGAATCAGGGTGAGCCAGGATATGAACTACCCATCCTGGGGTTCATAGACAACTGCTGACTGCCCTACCACCTGATCCACAGTCGCCCCTTATTTATTGGCTAGGCAGTGTACATTTCCATATGAAACCTACCTTCACCAAACAGAATTCTATTGACCCTGATGAGTTTTAATGAACTGGGCAGACCTCTTCTAAAGAAATACTGCTCCGCAGCATCTCTGCAGAAGTCAGAAAGCAGTCAGCAAGCAGGTACTGAGCATGCACAGAAAGGACGATCATCCTCACATCCCTGTGAGATATGTCCCGCTGCTGGGAAACTCATAGGAGACAGTATTTCATGTTCATATGTGTGTGTGTTTGAAGAAGGTTTTTTTGTATGGTACACAGAAGCTGTCAAAGTCAGGGTGGCTCAGGCCTCACTGTGCTTATATGGGTATAAGGAGGGATGAGGCCAGATGCAGAATGCCAGGCGAGCTGCTCTATTGTGATCTGTTAAGTATCAACCCAGGGATATTTTAATGCCTGTTAGTGTAGAAGTTGTTGTACGCCAGCATAAATGAAGCTCGGCACTAGTTTTCTAGAAGGAACATTCAGTTTACTGTAGTGTGGCTGTTTAAGCTACAACAGCAAGAATCAGATAAAACCCCATCAGTTTTGTGCTGGGGCTCATAACCCTAGAACTCTCAATATATCGAAGAAGAATCACCACACACAGACATGCAACATCATGTTAAATCAAAGCCCAACATTTCAGCTTGCACCTTCTTCAGGGACCAATCAGAAAGAAGGTAAAAAATAACCCTAACCCTTCTATATACTTTTTTTCAAACATACAATGTATCTAATTGAATAATGACATGCCTGAACTTTTTTTATACTAATCAAAATCACTGGATGAAAACATCAGAGGTGGATCAAATCTAACATTTTACAACACTGGTGTATGTTGACAATTGATGACAAAGGCAAAAAAACCAAACAAAACAAACCAACAAAATACATGCTGCTCCCCATTAACTAGGACCGTATGTGGAGTATTAACAAAAGAAAACCACCACTAAATAGGCTGTTATAGACATAGTAAAGAAAAACACTAGGAGCAGCTGTGGTTTTGGAACTGGTACAAGCTAGTGTCAGAATCTCAAAGAGATGCAACCGTTCCACTGCACGCTTTTGTCCCTTGTGCTGGATTAAGTCTGTAGAGCTGCCACGTCTAGATTGAATTGGGTTTGTTACTTAACACCACAACTTTTCCATATCACTAACATGACAACATGACTACCTTCTTTGGTATTGTTTTGTCTTCGTCAACTGTTGCAGTCCACATTACTCAAGCATGTTGATTTCCAAAGCTCACGCATGCAGGCGTCTCTATGGAAATGATGACAGCTTACATTATTGTCATTACTCTAGAGCCATCAGAGGAATCACTGATCTTGATTTTGTGATTAACTGGAAGTATTGCCCTGCCCTACTGGATAGCCTCTGTTCCATTAGCATCAGCACTTCAATGAGATTAAGTCTAATAAGCATACATTTCATTGTTCAGGCTTTCATTTCACATTCTAAGACATATCACCAACCACTACAAGCTATTACGAGCTGAAACCTTAGTAAGTTTAAGAAAGGTAAGGAGCAATTTATTTTTTATCAGAAAAACTTAGGACTGCTACAAACCTAAATGTTAGATAAATAACAGTGTTAGACCATTTTGCATTTGGCTGCATTTTTTGCTATTTCTGATGTTAGAAATCTCAGTGGTTTTGAATGGGAATTTCTTATTTCTCAAACACACAACCCGGAAATTCCCTTTTATACTTTAGCTCTATCAATTGCTGTCTTTTTGTCTTTTTTCAGCAATCAAAAGATATTTTTCAAGAATTGTTTATTCATAAATGTATTTACCTATTGAAATGATTACACTTGAAGCTATGAGGAGCAATTGATAACAAAGCTGTACAGTTATCTGAACATAATGTGCATCATTTGTATCAGTCACATTTCAGTTGATCTGGGGGCTATGCAGCTGTATACGAAACTTGTACTGTGGCAGCTTTTCAGTTTAGAAACACACCTTCCCCTTTTTGCCATTACTGTTACTTTCCCTATGATACAGCTCAATGTTAAAGGCATTTTTTCCACATCATTCATAATATGTGTTAATGTGATTGGTGCTTTGCCGACTAATAAAAAAGGGCGTGATGAGTTGATTCACCCAGGCTTCTCTGACCACATTAGAGAGCTGAGCCACATGGCTCTGAGTACACTAGAGCAGTGATGACCTAATTGTTGGATTCATTTATGGCAAAAAAAACCTGTTGTAATTTTAGTAATCTCCACCCATCTTTTTTTTTACACATTCTCTTGTAGTGTATTTAAACACTCAGTCACACTTACTGTACATAGGCTTAATACCAGCCAGAGCACTTTAGACCAAATGTTTGTCAGTCACTAATGAGGCCACGTCCCTATTTTAAGTGGCATGTTCAGCTTTTTCAGCACTACTGATCTGATCCCAAATGTTACACAGGCAGCACTTGGGTGTTTGAATAGTGTAAACACTCAATGACACACGCCCGTTGTCAAAATGCAATCAGTGTAAATGACTCGTCTACTGGTTCTTTTGGTTTTGACTGCTTCCCAAAGTGACGTGTTTTTGTGATTGGTTTTAAGCCAGTTCAGTGAATACTGGAACAGAATAGCATAAATGTGGCCACAAACTTCTCATAGTCAGTAGTACTCAAATCATCATCTCTTCTCTACTGCCTTGGACAGGCAGTGGATGATGTTAGTAAAGTTAAATTCAAATACCTGTCAACACTGTGATTTTAGATGCCTTGGAAAGCTTTCCCGCTCCATAAAGATTAGTCTGATTTGAGGAAAAACTAACAAAGGATAGGTAGCATATGAAAATGTAGACTGTCCAAGAAGCACTTTGGTTGAGACTAAAATATCTTGGCAACTACTGGATTTAATGACCTAGAATTTTGACTAAGCGTTCATGATACCCAGAGAAATAAACTTGAAGCTACTGATGATCCTCTGTCTTTTTTTCAAAGCCACTGACATTGACAGTTTTGGTTGAAATGTATTTCCTTTAGTAACATCATGTGGTTTATCACTTAGCACAGTGAAATATTTCCACGTTTATATGAAATGGATTGGCACAAACCTTTGTACTTTATTCACAGTTTTGAAAAATTAAGTCTTAGCAGATTGGATTAATCTTAAAACTCTTTTAATCCACTTGCAATCTATGATTCGCTACAAGCTCAAACTCTTTCCTCTCTCCAGTGTCTTTCTTTTCTTTCAGAGTATGGTTTAGTAATGATGAGGGCTTTCCAAGTAGGTGAAACCTCCATCCGTCGCGAGTCTGCCTCAGATCTCTCTGTCACACTCATACAGAGAGTCCAACATATTAGACATACAGTGTTATATACAGGCTGAATCTGCTATAATACCAGTGCTGGCTCATTCGTAGTCACATTACATTGTGCTACAGCAGACAGATGATGTGTCATTTCCGAGCTGAAATGATGCTCGCTGCTATCCTTCATGTCTTAAAGACTGGAAGCAGTACTGATATGTTCATCTCTATGTCTTGTCTATCTCTCTTTCTCTAGGTTGGTGGTTTGTCAGTACAGCAGAGGAGCAGGGCTGGGTACCGGCCACATACCTGGACTCCCAGAATGGAACCAGAGACGATTTGGATCTGGGCACTTCCAGGACTGGAGAAGGTGAGCTCAGACACAGACATAACATTATTAGATTCATAAAACACAGAAAGACGGAAATCTCATTCTGGCTAAGTCATTACTTGAAAAATGTCTGGGTGGAACAGGCCATGATTTCTCAATGATGTTTTTTCATGGGCGTTTTTTTTTTCCCCCGTGCTTGTATCTCAGATATACATAAGCACACACAAAAGCATATATGTATATACATAAGCACACACACACAGTCACTTTCACGAACATGCTTCCTTTCACACATTGGGAACCTTGAAGACCACAGTCGCAGCACTATGATGAAATGGTGCCAGACTGCAGCCAAAGTAGTTTGCAGTGTTTTGGCACCACAGAAAATTCCTTTAAAGTCTCTTGGGAGGCTGCAACTCTTGCAGGAGTCTTGTTTTGTTGTGACCCTTTCCTCCCTAATGTTTAGTCTGACTGCTGGGATAGAGCATTTCATCACTCTGTCCTAAGCCCCTTTTCAACCAAGGGCATCCAATACAGAGCATACAGTGCAAACACACATGCATGCTTAGAAATGCCTGCAAAACCCTGAGGATACACACATGCACAATTTATCTGCAGTTTAATGTATGATAATGAAACAAGGATGGTGCAATTGTTTATTATGAGAACCACTGGATTATCTAAGAAGCATGTTCTGTATTTCATTAAGATGTTCTACTTTCCATGCTGCACTGAACTGCACATATCCTGAAAGACACACAAAGAAACACACAGAATAATGACAGCTCCTGCACAGCTGTCATGGTTACTGTTATTTGCGGTTCTTATTCATTTCTTGCTCCTTTTTAGTCCTATCACACACATTCACAGACTTAATAGATGTTGTCACTTGCTGTAATTGTATGTATGTATTTACATGTCTTGATTGTTCAGATGAACTTAGATAATTTCACTTTATTATAACTTTAGTCTTGTTATTGGCCTTTGTTATCATATTTGGTTTTCACACTTCCTTTACTGTTAAACAATAAACTCAAGTCAATTCCTGCAGGAAGTGCCAGAGCTTAAAATCACACACACACACACACACACACACACACACACTCATTTCCTCCACCCTCCATCCTCTGCCAATAGCCCCTTTTCCCCATTAGACCTGGAGTCTTTGTGTTTGCACACATCGTCACTTCTTATTTCTGATCTTCTCCTTCCCCCCAGCCTCTTGATGTCTCTTACATCTCATTATCTCTGCATGGTCTGTAACCTAATTCCTCTGACAGCTCAGCTCACTGGAGAAGAACTGACAGATGCAGCCTGGCCCTGCAGAAATTACCTCGAAATAACATTTTCCTTTGTGCCTTCCCTTAGCTGATATTTCAATTAGGAGGTCACCAGGAGTAGAGGGTGGTACTCAGTGGGGATGGATGAAGAGGAAATGACAACTAGCAGAAGCACACAAAGGAAGGGGGCGGATGTCGAGCAGAGGGAAAGATAGACAAAAGATGGAGAGACTGACAGAGAAGGAATTAGATTATCTCAGTTGAAAGGCAGATAGAAGACAAGTGTTGTTTCCATCAATCCTTCCCCTCATTAATGAGTTTGCTCTTCATGTGGCCTCAGAGAATGCAACAAGATAGGAAAATGACTCATCGTGTTATGACTGCTGCTTTATCATAGGCTGTGAACTAATAAGGAGTGAAGAAGTTTGAGAGTTCAGCACACAAACAGCCACATATTATTTAGAGTCCCACTGACATAATGTATGTGAACCTCATTAATTAACAGTTTATATTAATATGATTAGTGCTGCCTGAAGTCTTCACTGAAGAATATAGTAATGTCAGCTGTTTGGTTTGCCAATTATCAATGGATAACGTAGCTTAGAACTATGTTTTAGTACTTGCCAAAATTCTTTTAACCTTATTCTTTCTATTTCTGCATACGAGAATGGCAGATTTATTTTAAGTGTGTGGGTTGTTTTTGGGCTTAATTATACATGTAAGCTACCTTTAATGCTTACAGTGTATGTCCAGTGCCTTCCAAACCTATTGGCATTACAGGGCCAAGTCACTTGTGCTTGCTGAAGACATTTTTTATTTGATGGTATGTAGACTGATTGTTCAGATAATAAATAGCTTCAAATCACCACAAGGTTTTATCCTTGGGTTTTACCTGTGAAGACTTGAAAACCAAAATGAAAACCACAGAACTATCTATATTTTCAATCTAAGAATGAAGGGAAAACAGTGAAAGGCATTCCATAAACAATGTACACAGCCAATAACCTGCTTTCTGTGCTGCTAACTTTTTTTTTTACTCTTTTGCCTAGCTAATTTCTGCTTCTTACACTAACTCCATTTGTTTCTTTTTTTCTTTGCTCCCCACATTCATCAGTTACTAAGAGACGAAAGGCGCATCTGAAGAGGCTGGACCGCCGCTGGACTCTTGGGGGTATTGTCAACCGCCAGCAGAGCAGAGGTGAACATGGACAGTGGGCACTGACATACACTCACACAAATACACAGAATACATAGTTGTGGTAAATGCACAGTGCACTTAACCCACATGAATGAACTTGTATGTACAAACAAACCAACCCACAAAATGCACTTGCAGGGAATCAGATGAGTCATTTTCACTCTCTACAGAGAGTAACAAAGTAGTTTTTGCCACATGTGATCAATACACATACAGTACATAATTGCTGTGTATTGCATCCATACAGTACATTAAAACATGCATATGCATACATACACATGTGCTTTCTCACTCCATGTCTTTCAGAAATTACAGATAGTAGTGACACCTCAGTCAGGCATATTTGCCAATGAAGACCATGACTTTGAGAAGCTTGGACATACAGTAACTAGCAAGTGGATCTTTGTCTAATACGAATATTATTGCCAGTGATGACAGTATTGGTAATGATGGTTGTACTTACAGAGGTAATCTCACATCAACAAGTGCCTGAAACTCACTGACACTGACATGCTGCACATGTCCCCCCCCCCCATAACACCACTCAGCCGTTCTTTCGTATATTTCATCGCTACATGGTAAACAACCTCATTTACATCCTCGCTAGTCAGCCAACAACAACTGGCCTCAAGTATCTACCGGGAGCAGCTTGTTGTGTGGCCATGAGTCAGCTCTGACAGGAAAAACTCAAATCTCACTCCATCTAACTTGGACTCTCTTCAGCTCACACCAAGCAACAAAATAATTGGACTGCATTAAACAAATTTGGATAATTTAAGCTGTTTAGCTCCCACAGCACAAACACAAGATCCTTGACAGAAACTGAACCCTGTGAACGTAAATGATTGTGTAATAGTGTTGCTGCTTAATTAAAGCAAGCTCCCCTAGGTTTATAATGCCGTTAATGACTTTTTCATTTTCTCTTGTAACTCTATAAATAAAAAAGACAAACATGTTCCTGCACGCTTTTAATTTGTATTTGGCAAATACCCAGCAGTTTTGTCAAATCATTATTGCTTTAATGGTAAAAGAGAGATGTGAGTCTATGTCTGAAAAAACACACTTCTCCTGGGAAACTTTGTAATGCAAACTTTTCTGTCAGTTATGCACCTGTCTCCAGGCTCCTGGTTTATTCAGGGCCTCTAACCGACACTATTTAGTTTAACTTTGTTTATGGAAGCCGTTTCTTCCATACATGTGAAACCTGTGCAAAAACTCTCAATACTCAGTATTCATTATCATAGTGTAGCATGGCTGGACTGGCTTGTGTTACCACTCTTTCTCAGACCAACAAACACCCGAGCACATATGAGTAATTAGGAATTGGAAGGCAGGGCAAACTTAGGAAAAATTGATTTGCCTTTTCTTTTAGGGTTGTATAGTGGCTTATCCTACCGTGTACGGGAAATCAATAGATATAAATAAAAGTTAGGAGTGTGCTCCTTCAAGTGGATATGGTTTTGTAAAGCACAGTGATGGTACAGATCATTCATGGACTGACCATGTGCGGGGAACAGTGTAAGCATGTGTCCAAGACCTAACTAGATATGTCTCCTACAACAGAGAGACTTGGTCTGAACAAGACAGTGGAAAGTGTGAGAGTTTGGCAGCAGCCCAATCTGCTGACTGGTTTTAAATACACATCCCCTCAACCAGAATTTAAATGAATCACCCAGCTAACTGTCACTAGAAAGAAAACACAAAACTCTTTTAGAAGCCGAATGCAGCGTCTACTTTTTGCAACACCCATATTTGAAGATTTTAGATTAGAGGAACCAGCTCATTGCAAAATGCTTTACATGCCCTCTGTGTCAGTAGTGAGATCTTTGCTGCTCATATGTTCAATATCACCAAACAGCATCAAACCAGACAGTTTTGCAGTATTAAACAGCTGTATAAATGACACAGAATAGGAGGAAAACAGAACAAATTTTCCATCACACCCTGTGAATTAAAGGTAACCAATGCTAAATGTTGTCATAGTGGCCAAATCCTTAAAAGCGCTTGGGCAAATCAGCAAATACAGTGCAGTTTCAGCATATTTTTACCTTGAAATGTATGTGATCAGACAAGAGGCAGCTGTACTGTCTGATTAGTGAAATACATCACTTGGCATTCAGTTTGTTGGATCTCAGTTGGTCCAAAATATGAAGATTGATTGGTTTGACAAGTGCTGGAGTTCTTATTTTCTGACTCATCTCCCTGACGTATTCAGAAAGGCAGACTTTGTGTAGCTTAGAGAGGGACTAAAAGTGATTTCAGTGAAGTTAGGTGGTTAAAGAAATCATATTTATGAACCCACATGTGAGATTACAGAGGGTTTGAGAGAAACTGAGGACAGAGGAGTTGCACATGGCAGTGAGTGTTACTGGCTATGGTGCAAACATGCTAACAGCTCCTGGACCAGTAGCTCATTTTCCACCATCAAAAATAACCTCTCCACGAAAACTAAAGCTGACTGGAGACATGTCAAAGTCAATTTTTCTGGATTAAATCTTTTTTTTCATTTAGCACCAAATTTAATATTGCATCTCTGTTACTGTCTGTCGACATGCTGTCCAATTACGCAGGCAGCCTGCCTGCCTTTGCCTTTTTTCCCTCTGTGCTTCAGACGGATGTAGATCAAATACCTCTACAGGTAATACAGTACAGTATGTGCAGGTAGCGGTTCGTGCTGAACTGCTTGGTATGCCAGATTACTTGGCTCTGCTAATGGGATTAGAGCCAGAAAGTTATGAAAGTCCCAAAAAAAGGCTGGGAGACTGGTCTGATTAAATGCACTTGATGTAGGAAGTTGTAGCACTGTTAAGATAATAAAAATTATTTGAAGCCTTTCACTGGTACCAATTTTCAGTTTTTCTACTGTTGTCATATCTTCAGCTTCCACACCCTTTTGTTATCCACATTCCCCAACAATTTTTTTCCAATAGAGGCACTCCTGTGCGTGCCTGATAATACATTGCTTAGCTTGTGAGAAGAAGCCTGTGAGTGAGGTTTTACAGCTCTGCACAGACACTTCAGATACAGTTTGATTTAGTAGCACTGGCAGAGGACAAACACAAAGACCGTTCACGTAGGATTGATATTCTCGGAGGATGTAATTTGCTAATGGAAGAAAGCAGTCATATACTGGTTTGCTGACACATTTCTTTGCTTTTTATGTGACTCTTCATAAATAGGACGAGGACATGATCCTGAGATCTAGTCAATAAAATTAGGTTGGCCCCTGGACTCAAATTAAATTACTGAACTCTCCTGTAACACAAGGCCAGATTGGAGTGCCTTGACCTCTCTGAGGGCGTCGATTGGCTACTGACAGTGAAGTAACCCCACTGTGTACTCGGCCCGGGGTGGCGTCCTGCGCTCCATGGTTCAATGGAACAGTCGTCCCTCCTCTCTGCTGGCAGTGATCTTGTGTTTTTACAGAGCGCTGTCATTGGCAGGTCTCTAATCTGATTGATAGAGTCCCACTGACAGCCTACTCCACTCACTGTTCTGTCCCTGTAATGTGATGTCTGCACCAACACAGCACACACGCACAAGCTGAGTTGGACACTGAGGCAAATGTACAGCCCCCAAGACAGTCGCATACATTTGATTAATAGACATGACTAAGAATTTAAGGCAACAACATCAAAGTCTACAGCACACACATGCACTTAACACAAAATACGAGACTTTCTTATTGGCATTTACATGCATACATAAAAAGCACACACAGTAAGGTAGATGTTCCAGATTCCCCTGTAAGACACTCCATTTGTCAATCCCTGACTGTCCTGCAAGTATTCAAGCCTAGCTGCTACACATTCACATATACACACAAAGTTAAGGGCCAGACATTCCACTCTGACAGGCAGGAGAAGAGGTTGAATCACTGCTATGTGGACATACCACACCTATTCAAAGCATGCATTCAGCTGAATAAGCACATGTAGTCAAACCTCAGTGGTATCATGGCTGCCCTCACATTTCATCTGACTGTAGTATTATTACGTCCAGCCATCTAAGGTCACGCTCTCCTGTGTAACACAGATCTCCTAGAGTCTATATGTGTTTAGATTCCCTTCCGGCACTTTCTTTCTCCATTTTCCTCCATCACATAATGAGGGTTTCAGAATAGCATATTTTTCACCTCTGCATACTCCTACCAAGTCATTCCTGCTGGTCAAATCCATCTGCTATTGCTAGCTTTTCTGCTCACTTCTTTTGCCTTGGAGTTTATAAATCCACTAACCTTCTCTTGGACCCCACTAAGCCCACTGTAGCATTTCCTTCTCTACAGTGCCTTGGAAGCCCAGCAGTGTGAGAGAGCAGTGGCAGTCATAGAGGGGTCGAGGAGAGAGATCTTGCTCTTATTTTATCTCCTTTCAGGAGGCCCTGATTTAGTCCTGCTCTTAGAAGAGGAATCTCCCTTTGGAGAGATGTGAACACTGGATCAGGGTCCTGTTAGCTTTGAGGCCTGTAGTGGATAAAGAACAGGCAGTAAGGGAGGGGGCGGGTTGAGCCTGTAGAGGGAGCTGTTTGTTAGTGTTGTGTGTGACAAGAGGGAGGGGGGTTTGTTTGTGTTGGTATGGAAATAATCAGAGCATTTTAAGTAGGTCACACTCACAATTTTCCCCCCTCATAAGGCCCTCTGGGAAGACGTAAAGTATACAGTAGTTTAACCCCTTGCTGTACAACTATTTCACAACATTTTACTCACTTTGTCTCTGTTTCTCTGTCCTTTCCCCCCTTTTTAATCTCCAGAGGAGAAATATGTAACGATACAGCCATACACCAGCCAAGGGAAGGATGAAGTTAGCTTTGAGAAGGGGGTCACCGTGGAGGTCATCCAAAAGAATCTGGAGGGCTGGTGGTACATCAGGTGAGTAAACTGTGAATCATTTTACAGAACTGTCTCTGTAGGGACATGAATACCAAGTCCACACCCAGTAATTGATGAGAAAATGGAAACTTTCAAAGCCAAAGAGTCCTTAGAGAGCAGTGACATTGTTCATACTTAATGCTGTGATAGTGGTTTCTCGCTACTCTTAATTGCCTGATTTTGGATTGGTGAAACCATCTGTTAATTTCTTTCACTTATCTATTGTCGGGTTGTGGTGGCAGCAGGTTTAGCAAGGTCCTTCTGAAGTGCCTCTCAGCAACCTATGTGTAGGTAATGGCAGTGTCATCTGCAAGATTGTTCACATAGTTCCTCGCAGGCTTTGTGCATGGCCAGAACATTTAGGTAAACCATGAGGAAACCATTCTATAGCCTACTTATGTCTGACCAACAAAATTTGTTCCTTGTGAATTTCCGCCTTTCCACAGCATAAACAGAAGCCGTGCCAACATAGGTGTCGTGTGTGTGTCTGTTCACATATTTGCACATATATGTGTTGTTTACCCAGCCAATGTGTATTTCCTGCCAGCTGTTTGTTTCCTTGTATCCCAGGGGACAAAAGAGTGGAGCTTCACTGCAGAGTTGTTTACTATAACATGCTGCCATGTGGCATCTCACGTACATATGCAATCATACATTGTATGAGCATATATACAGTCCCTGCTAAATGTGTTTATGCTGATAGAATATTTGCAGTGTTCGGCTAATATGTGTACACACACTGCTTGTTCAAACAGCTTGTTCTCTCCTTGGCCCACATTGCAATGCACCACGAGTCATTTTAGAGAATAGTGTCCAACAAGACATAATCCTCCAGATGTCCCTCCCTTTTTGAGCAGAGAAGTCCAAGCATGGGACTTTTTTTAGTTATGAGGACTCCTTGTGGTCACAGTGGGAGGTGTGTAATGATGGCATTTAGAACATTACTTATTGTTTTACAAAGCACTGTAATGTGACTCATTTAGCATAGCAATGAATATTGAAATATGGGGAAGCAGTGTAATTTATTATGCACTCTGTTTACTTGCCTTAGGCTACTCCTATGTCACTACGATTAGAATAGTGTCTTTTTTCCAGTGCAGATGATCATACTGGGTGTATTATACTACATAATTGTAAAACTATAATTTAATTTCTAAGGTTGATGCACATAACACATCCAATAACAACATTAGTTTGATTTAGCTTCAGACTCCATGCCCCTTAAACATACTGTAATGCCGGCATTAAATGTTTTGTCTTCTGTATTCAGAACTAGTATTTGTAAAACTGACGCTAATGTTCCATTAAGTAGTAGAAAACAGGGATGAACTCAGCTAGCTTACATTAAACCTTTTTTTATGTATTCTGTGGCCAGGTATTTAGGAAAAGAGGGCTGGGCCCCTGCTTCCTACTTGAAAAAGGTGAAAGAAGACTTCTCCCCCCGCAAAAAGACCCTGACAGGCCCTGTGGAGATCATTGGCAATATTATGGAGATCAGCAACTTGCTGCAGAAGAAATCTGTTAGTGAGAAGGACATACAGACAGATGGGGAGGGTAGTGCTACTCCGGAGCGCCACATCTCCAAGAGCGAGATCAGCCTGCCCATGCCCTACAGCTCGGAAATCAATGCAGAGACAGGCAGGAGGCTGAGTGCGGGCCGTGACACCAACAGTCCATGTCTAGGAATAGCAGCAAGTGCTGCACTACATGAAAATAAGGGGAGAAGTGAGCCTGGGTCCCCAGCTGTTGCGAGAGTGGCACCGCATAGAGTGGAAATTGGTGAGTGTTTGTAGTGTTTGAAGACAGGTAAAACAGTAAATGCATTGTTGCTAAGGTTAAGGGGATTTGTATTTGTCTTAACAGAAAATGAAATGTGTAATTTTTCTTTTGTATAGGATTTGATGCTATAGGTAATCTACCTGACTGGTGGTATTTCCAATGGTGGTTCTGGTGTGATCTAATAACACACAGTGTTACACTAACCTGTGAGGCAATGTAACAAAGAATTTTAAAGTGTTCAGTGTGTGGATTTTTATTTGACTTGCATACTAACAGTAAAGTGAGTTAGTGTTTCCAAGCAAAAGTTTTAGCTCATGAAGAATGTGTGTTGGTATAGAATATGTGCAGTAACATATTTATAAGATGCCATTGTGTTTTCCAGGATCTCCAAATCTGAGACAAAAACCTCCCCCAAGGAGGGAAACCAATTTAGTAAGACTCACTACTACTTCCTACCAATACTCTTTTTTTATTTGTATGTTTAAACACAATATCTTGTATATACAGAAAAACAAAATAAACTACAGGCACAGATATCACACGAGAAAAGATTGTGCTTATTTTTAACTGTCTGAAGTTCTTACTTGAGATACTTACATATTACTTATATTGTATGTTCATATCTGTCTGTAGTCATAGTGAGATAAAATTTAATGATGACTAAAGATGATGTCAGCTTGCTGATGTTTCTCCCCCTTTGTGCAGGGATTCCAGTTACCCAAGCCTCCAGAGCCCCCTGCTGTGGAAGCAGAGTATTACACAATAGCAGATTTCCAGTCCTCAATCTCTGATGGCATCAGTTTCCGTGGAGGACAAAAGGCTGATGTAAGAGGCCAGTTCTACACTATCACTGAGATGAGACAGGGCTCATTGTGGATGTGTATGTCTGCTTAGTGGTCTCAAGATAGACAGGTAGCTGTATAGATTCAACCTTGAGATTCGTGCTTGCAGAGCATGCAACATAATGGAGAGAATTACAACATTCCTGTTCTTAAGAGTTATTTTTCACAATTCTAGATATACCTACATCATCATCTATGGTTTGTTCAAAGCGGAAAATAAATTGTTCCATAAATCATCATTCTTTTGATCGTGTAAAATTATAGTCCTAGCCCTGGCTTGTGCTTTATACACAATGACCAGCAGCTAACCAGCACCTTTTTTTAGCTCTGTGTAAAAAAAACTAAGGTATCAACTTAAGCCCAGCATAAAGGGGTCTGTATTAAACGATTCCTGAGGAAAGTGAAGCAGAGAGTTGTTTAGTATATCACATGAAGAAATTTTAAACAAAATGGAGCCAAATTTGACATTTGGACACGTTTAACACATTTTTAGATAATGTCTTTATTTCTTATTTATATTTTAAATAGCTTTTATTGCCTTGTTGTGTAGGTGATAGAGAAGAACCCTGGAGGCTGGTGGTATGTACAGATTGGAGAAATGGAGGGCTGGGCCCCCTGCTCCTACATCGACAAACGCAAGAAACCCAACCTCAGCCGTCGAACCAGCACCCTGACCCGTCCCAAAGTCCCGCCACCAGCTCCCCCTGTCAAAAAAACAGACTCTGTGGAGGCTTCCCCTCCTACTAACTCTGCCTCCAAAATCTCAGAGCCACCGAGCAGGCCTGTGTATGAGGAACCTGAATATGATGTTCCGGCAATTGGATGCGAAGGCGAATCTGACACAGATTCTCTAAAGAATGAGCACTCACTGGATGTGAAGATCAGCAGTGTAGTAAGCGACAAGTACCACAGCTCCCCACCTTCCTGCAAGGCCTCCCCCCCGGTTTGTAAGGCTTCCCCTGTATTTACTCATCGAAGATCCTCCTTCAGGTCTGTAGAAGATGATGCTAAAGAGGAGTGTATCTATGAGAATGATGGCTTCAGGGCAGGTAGTGGTGTTGAAGGAATCCTACCCAAAGGTTCCAGTGAGCCCAATTCCCCAAGGAGCTATCACTCCTCCACAGTCCCACGAAAACCCTCTGGATCCTCACCTTTAGCTGGTAGACCCGTGAAGACTATGACACCAGAGATGAATCGGAGAAGTCAGACCCTTGGCAGACACATAGATATTAACCTGAGGTCCCAGGACAGCAGTCCCCATTCTTCATCAGATGAATTAAGTAGAGGCCCCAAGAAAGGACCTGCCTTCACCCGGGACATGGAGCAGAGGCTAGGTCAAAGCCCTTCTACAAGGCCCAAGCCTTCTGTCAGACCTAAACCACTCCTGACCAAATCAGAGCCGCAAAGTCCTGAGAGGATGGACATTAGCTCTTTGAGACGGCAGCTAAGGCCTACAAGTCAGTTTCGACATGGACTCAAGCCTTCTCGTGGGGACGACTCTGAAACTGCTTCTGTTATCTCTTCAGAGGACTCGATGTGTTCACGCAGTACTTCAGATCTCTCTTCAGTTTACTCCAAAGGCAGCCGTGGGGACTCCTCAGATGTGGAAGGCCCCAATCTCTACCGTGCCGTTGATGCTTATAAGAAGGTCCAGGATTCTGAAGTCAGCTTCCCAGCCGGGGCAGAAGTTGAGGTTCTGGAAAAGCAGGAGAGTGGTTGGTGGTACATCCGTTGGGGCTCAGAGGAGGGGTGGGCTCCCTCATACTACCTGGAACCTGTCAAACAAGTGGGTGATGCAGGTGGGTTGGAAACAGATGGACATGGGAGTGGTGGGAGTAAGTCAAACAGCCTAGAGAAAAACGAGCAGCGTGTTTTGGCCCTCAATAACATTAATATTCAGGGTCTGACCCATCAGCATCAAGGCCTGAGAAGGAACACCCCACCAATTCCTTCTAAGCCTCCCGGTGGCTTCTCGAAACCATCTGGGATGGTCAATGGAGGTGTAAGGATGAGGAATGGGGTACGCCAGGTAGCGGTGCGGCCTCAGTCTGTGTTTGTGACCACAACACAGCCAGCCAAGGATACTCATTACATGACAGGGTCCCTGAGGCGAAATGAGTCTCTTGGCAAGAGTGATCACTATGGTTCTGGTTCTGCCACTCTGGGTGTCCGTCGAAATGCCTCCTTTAGCACCGTGAGGCCTCATGTTGTTGTTGAAAGTCAGACAAGGCCTGCTGAGCGGTCCAGCCTGGGGTCGACAGGGAGTGCATTCAGCACAAGCACTGTCCAGGAGGCCCTCAGCAGGGCTAACCAACGCAATGGCATCCCTGTTTCCACAGTTCGGCCCAAGCCCATAGAAAAGAACCAAATGATCCATAATAACCTTGGCAGGGATGTGTATGTTTCCATCGCTGACTATCGTGGAGATGAGGAGACTATGGGTTTCACTGAGGGCACTTGTCTGGAGGTATTGGAGAGAAATCCCAATGGATGGTGGTACTGCCAGGTGCAGGACAGCCTGCTTCCCCGCAAAGGCTGGGTGCCCTCCAACTACCTAGAGCGGAAAAAGTAGATCCAAACCCACAACCTTCCCCTAGTCTTCACCCCCAAACCCACCCCACCTTTTGATGTCTCGAAGGATGTAGGTGGCATCATTCCTTAAGAATGTTACCTGCAATCTCCCATAAGCAATATGTCCATGAAAATGTACATTTATGAAAAAGACTTTAAATCTGATAAGGAAGGACACTTTTAGTGCTGGTTTACTAAAATGTACACAAAGAGCAGTGTAAAGATTTTAAATGGGTGGGAGTGAGAGACAGAAACATGAGATTGGACATCCTTGAGTAAGGAAATCTGAGGACAATGTCTTTGAGATATAAAACATTATGAATGGGAATGATGACCTCTTAAAGAGGTTTACATCACGTAATACAGAAGTTGAGCAGGGTAATGGCGATGCTTATTCCTGCCCTTCACTGACTATGATGGCCATTAAGTGCCTTTTGTCTTTGATCACCTGAATGGTGAAATGAATGGTGGATGGCAAAACATTAAATCAACCAAATCTTTTAAGAGTGCCATAGGCCTATGAACACGACCTAGAGTATTTCCTTAACAATTTAAGAGCTCCACTATGGTGTGCAAACAAAGTGCAGTATCGATCTCAAGTGCTCCAATTGGTCTGATGCACAGATTGAAGAAAGAAAAAAATAGACATTTAAGGCACTTACATCTCCGAAATTTAAGTCTGAGAATTTTTTTGAGTTAAGCTACAAGTCATCAAGCAAGCTAAAACAACACTTTGATTTCAGAATTAGTATTTGTAGTTCATTGTTCATGTTCCAATGTCTTGTGTTGATGCAAGTCTTTCTTAGAGAATTATTTCTGCTTTCTTGTGACATCTCTTTGCCACCAGTAGCCCAAAGTTAGAAAAGTTAAAGGTCCTGCCTTGTATCTTGGACCATCTGAACTGATAATATTCAAAATATACAGTAGCTGCTCCAGTTTGGTAAATTGGAATAGTTTTGGCATAGATACTCAAGCCCCAAAAAATAGGTTTACGTTCATGTTCTTAAACCCAGAGATAAATATCTATGGGATAACAAATGTATTTAAAAAAAAAAACCTGTGAAACTTGAAAACAACTTTTGGATATTTAAAAATTCTGGAAAATTAAAGGAACAACTTCTAACTGGAGTGCTATCCGGAACAAAAGCACCTCATATCTGGGAAGCTAATAACCTCAGAAAAACAATTAGTTTACACACATTTAGGTGTACTGTGGTGTTTTAGCTCCAGGAACAATTGATATATATATATATATATATATATATATATATAGATAGATATATATATATATATAATATATATATATATATCTATATATATATATATATATACATTCTTTTGTATTAATTGAATAATTGCGCAGCTGTATTAAACAAGTACTGGAAATGCAGTGAAACAGTTGAATCCCAGGGACATATCTGCATAGCATTTAGGCCAAAATGTGATCAAACCAAAGAGAGAGAACATTTTATTGGCTGGTTTTGTGATTGTTACTATTTATTTATGGTACAAATAAAGATTGTGTTCAACACCATGCCTAAAAATGAGGTTTCTAAACGGAACAAAAAAAATCCTATCAATATCTGGAAACACTTGATACATTTTCAATACATATCAATCGACTGAAACATGAAATAAACATGTCACTTGAAATATTAGATATTGCTGTGCAGTATTGTTTTTTATCGTAGTTTATTGTCTTCCAAATTATAGCTGGGTTTCATGACACAAAATATAAACTCATAGATAAAAGAAAGCAATTACCTATTAAAATAAGAAGTTAGATACGTGAAATCAGGGCTGAAATCCAACTTTTCCAAACTCTAATGGCTGATGTTCAAGACTGCTGAAATACATTTTCTAACGAATGGTGTGAGCTCTCATGAGAAAGAACACTTTCTTTTCATTATGTTTCTGCTGGACAGTATCATAGTATTAAACTAAGTACAGTACCTGCTAGATTGCAGTTATCTATTTTAGCAAATCCATATATTTGTTGTTGTTGTTTCTGTTTGTCTGTTTGTTGTTACTCTGTGATCACACAGTGACAGTAATGAGGAACGAAGTGGTTCTGTTTTGTGAGTTAGTGCACCTTAAAACTGTTTTTATGGTGCATTAATGGAAAGATGCAGTAAATACTCAGCATATTATTTATTAAATACATTTTTGGGATTATTTCGATTTTTTTCCTCACCTCAAATGAGCAGTGAGTTCTCTTCATGGCAGAGAAGGCGCCACAGTCACTTTGAGTAGAATTGGAGAAACAAGACGTCCTGTGACAGGTCCGAGGTACTACAACATGATTTAGCCACCCTACCTCAGTGCAATAAGAAATGCACTGCTGGTCAGTGAGTCTACCCAAAACTGTACAGAAATGTAATTGTTGTTTGTTTTTTCATCTCGGTGCAGCTACAAATATTTTTTAACACATATATTTTTATTGGGCAATAATTTATTTTTATTTTTGAATTTTTTCTCTATGCTGTGTGCTGCAACTTTAGCAAATCACGGGCACTTCCTTCATCCTTATTGTGCTTTACATAATGCCTAATTAAGTATTTATTTTTAATAGTTTTATGTCTTGTCACCTTTATTCACTCATTCAAAATATCTCTGAATCTGCTATTCTTATTACTCAAATTGGACTGCAGTACCACTAATAGTATGCAGAATGCCAACTCACCAGTCAAAATAAAGAATAATGAATTAGGGTGTGGGTGATATTTGCTTTGCCGTAGCGAGGCCCCTCCCATCCAGACGAAGGCATTATGTAAATGTGTTGAATCACTTTATATTATTATTGCATATCGCTTCGTTTGATTGAGAAGAATTTACTTGCAGAGGAATCGCTGAGTGTCGAGCGTGCACCGCTCAGCCACAACATTCAAACCACCAGGTGGAGATAATGTGATGGCTGATCGGTGTCCTTTTAGCTGCATAACATCTATCTTGATTCAGGCTTTTACTTGTTTTTTGTTCGTTTGTTCGTTTTCTTCCCTTTTGCCCTATTTTGTAAAATTCTGTTATGTACCTGTGAGGAAATGTGCAATAGATTCAAAAAACGCTTCTACAATAGGACAAACATCAGAGATGTGGAAATTTGTGAATGATGCCATTACATTGGTTTGGAGCACATATGTCAAACTGCCAGCCGTGGGCTATTGTCAACATTTGAATTCTGTCTGAAGGAGCACATGTGTAAGGCTCTAAAAGCATCTGAAAACTCACTGGACTCATTGGACCAAAGCAGTCTTATGTGACACCTCATTATCTCCTGTCATGCTGGACTTCTGCTTCTCCTGCTCTGGATTGGCAGTGGACAGTGATTTGTGAATGGCATGGCAGAACCCCTCTGACCCACTCTGTACTGACATTTCAGCCATCTGGGGTCTTCTTCACAGATGGAGAGTTGTGGGCCCATCATTGAGGGTCCTCAGCGGCCCTCCTCTGAGCTGTCACATTCGTGCCTGAATGGAATTTTGATAGTTTCTTGTTTATGTGTTGTTTTCTTCTTCCTCTTCTTTTCTTTCCCTCTGGAGTGCGTGTCCTCTCTGTCTGTCTGTGCGGAAGCCTCTCTTGACATTTACACCACCGCTGTCAAGCCAAGTCAGACTTTCTTCACCGATCACCACGGCGAAGGTGACATTTGGAACCATCTGCGACGATGGGCTAAGAGACGCCGAGTCTCAGCGGTAAACAAGAGACCAGGGAGGTGAACGCTCCTTCAGGCCATCTCAGTGCAATCCATCAACTTCCAGGATGTATGCCAAAAATGTAAAAAAACAAAAAAAACAACTTAAATGTCTTTTTTCTGTTCCACGCTCCCGGCAGGCCTTATCAGTGTGCAACAGGTGAATATGTCAGTGAGCTAAAGAGTCCCTGTGTGTACAGGCCTATTTACAGAGTTCCCTGTCTTGTATTCATGAATTCTTCTGTTTGGACACCTTCAAAAATAGTTCAGTGGTTTGGAAAATGTGCTTATTTGCTTTTTAGCCCAGAGGTATGTGAAAAGATCGATAGCATTCTCTCTTCGTCCCCCCACTTGAATTCAGCTTCCACTCCACAGAATGATGTACGCTTGTGCAGAGTTGGACTTTAGGTCTGATCTTACATTCAGCTTCTCTGTGCTCTCCTCAAATCTGGGAGGAAAAGTATGTAGCCACAAGGTGATTTTGCTATTTTATTGCTTTATTGTTATTTCCTCACAGGAATCTAAAGCCACAGTTAGAAGGTGTTAGCACAGCTTAGCATGAGACTGGATTTTTAAACTTAATTGAATTCTTATTAGTATTTATAACCTGACACAAATTATTATTCAAAGCAGAGTATTTAGTTGTGTTGGTAAACATGTCTGGGGAGATCTGTAAATATTAGCGTAGCATTAAGACTTGAATCAAGGAGAAGTTGTTACCCTGCTGTTGTCAAAAGGTTAAAAACCAAACCTGCCAGCGAACACATCTCTAAAGCTTGTCATGTAAAAACAAGCTGTGAGTTTTAACAGGGAGCTGACATCATGTCCAACAAGTAGTCCTGCACGTAACTCCACAACTTTTCATTTCTGCTCTTCAGATCTGTGCATGTCCAACACAGAAGCTTTAATGTGTTCACTGAGCTGTTAGTAAAAGATGTTAGAAGTGTTCAACAGTGCTGGTACAGTCTCATAGTAGTGGCTTCACATTCAGCGGACAGATGGGAGAATGGTACCGATCGTCTTACGTGACTCTGGGCCAGAGAAAAAAAAAAAAAAAAAAGAAGCAAATAAGTTTATATCCCAGAAAGTTGAACTATTTTTAAAGTCACAGTTTCCCATTTCAATCATGGCTTCCATGTTTAGGCTGTCTTTGATACGCCGCTGTCAAACCTGTGTGCACACTCGGCAGAATGGAAATGAAATTGGCCGAGGTAACACTTCTGTGTTCCACCAGCTCAGCTGGGCCGGTGCACGCTCCCGATGATGGGAAGCCATTCAGTGCCCGAGGAAGTATATGAGTTTCCCGACGTATTCCCAGAGGTTAGCCAGGTGAGACGGCTCTGCTCTGCCGGCGCCCTCTGTTATTTCCCGCTCTCTTTTTATTTTAACAAATGGACGTGTCCTCTCAGGCGTGAAGCACCTTAAGCTCTGTAATCCCAGACACTAGCTGCTGTCATAACGTATTCCTCCTGGCTACACTTTCCTTTCTGCTCCGCACTTCTGTCTCTTTCTTTCTTCCACATATCTCTGTCTCGCCCTCGTTCCTCCGACACAGCCGAGCAGACTGTTCCCAGCGAGGTGATTGAGACATCTAGGAGGGTTTGTCAGGGAGTGTTTGTGTGCATGTGTGTTTGTGCGCGATTCGCACGACGTGATGGGTTGTCTGCAGGTGTGAAGGCAAAGTTCAAGAGGTCAAGGAGGAGGGATGCGAGGGGCAGGTTGCATTTAAAGAAAAGAGTTAGTGTGTGCCAGAAACTAAGGAAAAGACAAAACCAAAACAGCTGTGAGCTGGATCAGACAGCAGGTGGTGGGGACCGAGTTGAGAGCGAGGTGAGGGGAGCTGCACTTTGATAGGAGGAAGATGAAGGATGAAGGCTCCTGGGCACCGTTTCTACTCTAAATGAAAAGTGATTCCTTGCAACTTGGAGCCTGCTTTATCCAACTCCTTTACCCACCTACAGCCTTAATGAGCTCTCTGTGTCGAAGCCCGAGCCCGAACCAAACCCCATTTCTCCAAACAATGTTCTAATTGCAACACTTGAAGTTTTTGAACCTTTGGAACTAAAAGTCAACGTGAGAGACAAATGAGTTCACACATGAGCAGCTCGTCTCAGCCTCGCTCTCCGTCCACAGCTTCTCTTCAGATCTTATGTAGCCCTGTGGGGTGGGAGAGTTGAGCTGGGGGTTGGAGAAATGTAGTTGGTAAAAAAAAGTGACTTCAAATGGTGGATTCCTTGTCTCTGTTTTTAAAAACCGTATTCCCTTTGTGTTGTTGCAAATTGAAGAGTTTGTTCACATCTAAATGATTCAAGCTTGAATTCATAATGGAAAGAAATCAAAAACTGCACGCAGCTGTGAAACAGAGCAACTGCTGGGTTAATAAAGGCGGTAGTTTGATGGGAGGAGGGGCAGGTTTGATAGGAAGGTTTCAGTATGTGTATTGGAGCAGGTAGGACGTGTTTTGTTTTGTTTTTTAAATTAATATCTGGTTTTTGTTTGAGTGTGAGAGAAGAAAGGAAAGAAGAACGAAGCTGTTAGGGTTTTTCTCAAGCATTTGAGGTAAAGAAAAAGAAAAGAGAAAAGGCAAAACCTCAGAGGCCTGGGAAAAAGGAGGATGCTGATTATTTGTGTCATTGTAAAAACCTCCTCACAGAATCGCAGTCGCTCCACGCGCCAGCGGGAGCTGACTCCCAGCTCCGGAGAAAGAGGCTGTATCGAGGAACGAGGCGTCTCTGCCGCGGCACTTCTCCCTTTGTCTCCGTTTGAATCCCTGTTTCTAATTAGCACGACGGTGTGTCTTAATTAACCTCACGTATTGCAGCACTGGGGGCTTTCTAGTGGAGCAGCGGCGCGCCTGGTGCCGTGTCTGTGTGGGAGCTGTCAGCAGTGACTGATGGTGACTGACAGCTGAGGTGGATTCACAGGGAAGGTAGAGCGTGGTTTTAGCCTCCACGCTGCATTTCTGAAAAAGAATGTGTCCCCACTCTGCCGTGGAAAGCAGTGTGCCAAAAACTAAGAAAAAAAAAACAAGCAAAACATGGAAGCCTGATGCCATCATGCGTTTTGATCAGTACGTCTGTGAGCAGCACATCAGCCGCACTAACACACACAGTAACAAGTACAGGCCTCGAGTGGGACCAAAAGGACACGCTCCTCTCTTCATGTCCCTCCTTTCTTTCTGTCTTTGCTTTTTATTGGCAGCGTTGTTTACGCGCATTGTGCTTCACACCAACAAACTCCTAGTTTTCAAAAAGATGTGCCACAAGGAGGCTCGAGGAGGCTTTGTTCAACTGTAAATGTCAATGAATCATCCAAGCGGAGACTAATGAAAGACAACAGTCCAGATTCTGACCAGAGACATTGGTGCACATGTGCTTTCCTTTTGAAAACAGGGCATTTTCTAATCTTTTTCTTTTTTTTTTTTTGTATCTTGTACATGTTTACATTGTATCTCGCATTGCCCCAAAAGAGAAACAATATTAAATGTATTATCTTTGTTGTCTTTTCATTTGGTCTCATACCTCCAGTCACTGTTGTGACTTGTCTCTATTCGGCATGTCGTGCGCCTCAGGTGAAGTCAGTTCAGATGTGGCGGTGCAGGACAATGCAGCAGGTTACAGAAACACCGTACGGTATATGGTGAGGGATGCGTTATGAGAGAAACATTTAAGGGGGCTGGGAGCGACAGATGAAGACGAACGAGCTCTCTGAGCTCAGGATGCACACTGAAGAGAGGAGGCAGCAAGTTTAGCTCCTCCTGCATCCAAACGCGTGTGCACAGATGTATCACCGGTGTTTGGAAGTTACATGAAGTATGTGCTTAGAGCTCAGTGTCACGCATCACCACAGCACGTTTCAGGTGCTCACAGCAGGTTTTGACAGTTTCCTCAGACAGTAATGTGAGAAATAGATGAAACAGAAAGAAGACCATACCTTGTTATTAATTATTATTAGCTCCATGGTGGCGCTGTCTCACATTCTGATGAGCTGGGTGATATGAATATGTAATTTGAAGCGGTGTCAGCGTGAGAAAATGTTTTTTTTTTCTCTTCTCTCTTCTTTTCCCCCTTAATCGTTTTAGTGGGAACGCTGCCATGACTGTAGATGTCCACTAGATGGCTCTCTTGAACCAGTGTCCGACCCTCCTCCAGACTGCGCACACTGACACTCTTCACGTTACAAACTCTATATGTACGCTGACAAAGAGTGTTCAAATTAAACTCTGTTATGACTGCTCCGTTTAGCTGCTTCTTTATCCAGCAGATCTTCTGATGCTGGATGTTACCTTTGCAGGAGGAGGACGATGTCTGACTGCTCACTGAACTGAACAATGATCCGCGTGAGAGACGCTCGTCTGGATTATTCTTTTCATGAGATTAGTGCTCAGCTCATCCATACACCTGCGTCAGGTCTTTTAAATAGAGATGTTATGAATCAGTTCCTGCTATCAGACAGCTACTGGAGAGTCATCTGAATGAGGCGCTTCATGAATACATCGCGCAGTCGTTCTAGTGGCAGCACATCTACAACTTGACTTTTAAAGTCAGATCAAGTTTTTCCACTGATCTCCCAAATCCTCTACCTGTCACAGAGAGGCTCTGGAGCAGCTGTAGCTGAGGAACGGGCCGTGGCACATGCTGTAACAGGGGCGCCGGGGCCCTCAGATGACTTAGTTTTGGGTTTCAGGTGAACCTCAAAGGGCACAGCTGGCTACATGTCAACTCACATTTCAGTGTCGAAGGTCAAGTTCACACAAACACTGTTAACACTTAAAGTCCAGTAATATACAGGCAAAGAGGAAAATATGAAGTGCACTGCAAAAACTAGAAACTAGAAACTTATCATTTTGGGCATTAAAATAAAGTAAGAAGTAATCAGAGTGTTTCCTGTGAAGAGAGTGAATCTTGATATGTGATTCTTTACCAACTGAGGAATTTCTATTATTTAACAGGGAAATATAAGAAAACTAACTACCAGATCTTACTTTATCCTGCCATGATAATATGCTAATAAAAATGACTATGTTCAATAAACATAACCTTGCTGTAGTTAGTTAATTCATCAATCTAGGTTCTTTTTACAATGTTGTTTCCTTATTTGCATATACTTCCCAAAATGGAATGGCAGAAAGTTAAAAATAAAAAACAGTCAAATCCTGATGGTGAACTACATCTAGTTTATCATAATTATTAAAACAGGAAACTTAAGCTCATTTGACCTAGAAAATTCTGCAGCTGGATAAACCCACAACCTAAACTTGAATCCAAATCATTTTTAGTAGGTAGATTTTATTTTATCTTATGTAACATAACTATATCTGCACTTGCTGCTCATTACACTTCTGGTTAGACCTAAACTGCATTTCGTTGGCTTTTCGTTGTACTTGTACGTGTGCAACGACAATAAAGTTGAATCTATTCTAAATTAAATCACCAAGCTTTTTACAGTGTGGAAGCAATAACATGTTAACTACAAACATGTTGTAGTTAACAGTGTAGTTGTATATAGAGACTACACAACAGAACTCTGTACGCTGTGCTGCATAGTCCCATAATAACAACTGTTGGAGGAAAAAAAAGTAAATAGGTAAGAGCCTCCCACTGGATGATTACTGAATCGATGATTGTTTTTCAGCTGCCAACAAGTTATTGAACCCGAACTGATGCAGTGAGCAACTTCTCATTTCTTAAACAACCATGTCTGAAGACACTTCCTGTGGTCATGAAAAAGATGTTAAACTCTTTCAAAACAGTCATTGGCATCAAACAAAGGAAACATCTACAGTGATTGATGAAACTACTAAAAGTGGGATAAGAACTGTCCAACGCATTCATAAAAACATGAAGGATAGTTAAATTGTAAATAAAAAAACCAGTTTAATAGTGAAAGTAAAAGTTTCCACATGCACAATGTGGAGAACTCAGGGGACTGTGTCTAATCAGTTGTGTCGCCATAAGAAAACCTCTTGTCACTGAGGTTAATCAGAAAAAAAGGTTAAAATTTACTAGAGAGCATAAAGAGAGACTCTGGAGCAATAGAAGAAGTTCATGTGGTCTGATGAGTCCAGATTTACCCTGATTCCAGGTGCATCAGGGTAAAAACAGAGGTGAGTAAAGTGATGCACCCATCATATCTAGTGTCTACTGTACAAGTCTGTGGGGGCAGTGCTATGATCTGGGGCTGCTGCAGTTGGTCAGGTCCAGGTTCAACAATGTTATGTGCCTAAAGAATGAGGTCAGCTGACTACCTGAATATACTGAATGACCAGGTTACAGATTTTTTTCCTCCCTGATGACACGGGCATATTCCAAGATGATAATACCAGGATTCATCAGGCTCAAATTGTAAAAGAGTAGTTAAGGGAGCATGACACATCATTTTCATACATGGATTGTTCACCACAGAGTCCAGACCTTAACCCCATTGAGAATCTTTAGGATGTGCTGGAGAAGACTTTGCTCAGCAGTCCGACTCTCCATCATCAGAACAAGATCTTGGTAAAAAAAATGAATAAAACTCTGTATAGGAGCAAATGATGTGACATTGCAGAAGCTCATTGGACCAACGAAATATTAGAGTGTGCGACACATCTGTAGCGAACTATTGATTCCCACTCACTGCTCTCACAAATTATTTCAGAGCTTATATCAGAGAGCAAACTGTGATAAACCCAAAGTTAGTGACAGAGTTAGAATTAACTAACACAGAGAACACAGAAAAACAGGTAAACAGAAAACCTGGGGCAGAGAAATCAGACCACTGTTTTGCTGCATGTATACTAGGATTTCCAGTAACCAGGCTTCTTTAGTGCATGTAAACTCATTCCCAGAATACCCGCGGAACCTGGTTACTCTCAGTAACCTGCTTACTTGAGTCCATGTAAACACACTGACTGCCAGCTTGTACAGGGTGCAGCTTTAGTCAGCTGTATACCAACACGTTAGCCGGGCTGTGCAGAGTGTGGCAGGGTGCAGCAGAGAAAGATGGAGTCTCATGCTGCTAAATTGAATATTGTAGCTTTAAGGTACACATCAACAAATGTTCTTTTGAGTCTTTTCTTTCCCTAAGTAAACAACTGTTTTGTCAAGTACCTTTGTAAATTATGAAACAAACCATTTCTGCTCAAACACTGGAAAGTTTATTAACCACAATCATCCGACTCACACTGAACAAAGTTCACAAACACACAGCGGTTGCTTCAAATGAAAAAGAAAGGAAACACAGATTTGCAAAGCATTGGGCCACAGCATTGGCCAAACAGCACTTTCTACTATTTCTAGCCACTGCTTTCAGTTATCATGTACACTAACAGCGTTCCCCTTCGATGCTCGTCTACTGTTGGTCCTGTTGTTCACGCTGGGTGAACGGAAGTACTAAGTACTGCAAAAAGAACCTCTAAATGTGCTGCTGCGTGATTGGCCAGACACAGAGGAGTTGAACTGTTACAGAGGCAATGTAGAGAGAAAGCAAACACACAAGGAAAGCAGGTTTTGGAGTCCACACATCAGTGATGGACAAATAAATAATACATTTCGAGGATCAGTAACATTCAAGGAGTCTGTAGAGTATTGTGAATGCAAAAGATAGCAGAAAATTAAAAACAGCATAGAAGCCTTTGAATAAAATGTGTACACAACAATTTACACATCAAAACCTTTTGCTCAAATGTTTTTAGCTTAGCGTGAGCTGTGGTTTGTGTTGATGTAAAAAAGTGATGGATGCAAATGCTAAAAAAGCTCAAAAACAAAACAGATTTTGCACAAGGGAATTACATTTATACAATCAATAAAAAAAATCATTGAGTTTTGGATTTGGTCGGAGTGTCTGCACAAAATAAAACCTGCTTGAATCTCTGAGAGCAACGCTGGCCAGAACATGTACAAGATTACAATCAGTAGCTTTTTAAAGTGACATTGTCAATCACCACACACTGATGGTGATCAGACTGTTTGATGATTAGAGCTATAAATACAGAAGATGGGCTTAGACAGACACACACACACACACACACGATAAATTACGAATAAAGAACATCTGAAATTTCAGGGATTGTAATAAACCAGGAGTCTTGCACCCAAAGCAAGTTTTGATTGTGTACTGCAATATTTCTTCTTGCTACAAGGTACAAGAAACCCTCTCTATTGTCACTATTAGAAAACAAGAAGAAATAAACAGGGAAAAAAAACACATCTTAGAATGAACTTTATCAATCCAAACAAACAAACAAACAAACAAACAAACAAAAAACACGGACAAAAGTTTTTACTTTTTTTTTTCCAGTTCAAGCACACTGATAAAAACGGTTTCTCTCTAAATACATAAGTTAACATTCAAATGTGAATTAACACTTCAAGCAGTAGCGTAATCAAACTGTAAAGGTGTAAGGAGGGACGAGTGAAACGTCGCCGCCAGAGTGGACAGCTAGAAAATACCGTAGCAGCAAAGGTCTGAGCCCCATCTGTTGATTATCTACAAAATGATGTGGTTAAAAACAAGAAGAGCCTCTCAGCTGTGTGTGGTGTCCTGGAATAAGCTATGGCTTACTGCTGAGCTGTATGTACAGGTGAGCTCTGTGAGGGGGGGTGTGTGTGTGTGTGTCAGGACATATAGGCGAGGGGCATATATAATTAATACAAAGATTCAAATGTGAGCTTTTTCAACCCCTGTTCTGCACTGATTTCTGTAAAGGATCTTTGCTGCTGGTGAAGAAATCCTATCACAAAGATTATTAAAGTTCAATAGTGGAAATATCCTGGACTTCTGTTACAAAAATAGCTTTAAATTTATGTGCTTTTCCTCTCTGAGTGAAGCGTGTGACAGTTTATTTGGTGATTTGTCCGGGGTTTTGGAAAAATTTGAAAAAAAAAAAAAAAAAAGAACACACTCAGAGTGATACACCTGCAGCTAACAAATTAAGTGTGTGTGTTAAGGCAGGAGGCTGTGTTGTATGTGTGGTGGCTTTATTCACAGACACCACGTCAACAGTCATTTGATGGTGCGTGTGTTTTTGTAACAGGAGCTGTATTTGAGCATCTGTCAATTTGTCATGAGCCCTCACAGTGTATCAGGCCGGGTTTTATAGGTTGGGAAAATATTCACATTATATATATATATTAAAAAAAAAACAGTTGGCCCTGAGGAGATACCATTTTCCCCACTTCCTGTTTCCTTTCAACAGCTGCTGTGTGCTGGATGCAGGTTTTGTGGATTGTTTTTGAGCTGATGAATCCTCTCTGTTTAGAACGGGGCGTTTCTGAGAGGACGATGCTGATTTCAGTGCAACACACCACATTGCGGAGCAAGCAGCTAGCTAGCACGACAACATAGCTACCACCGACGATCGCAATAGAACTACCATAAAAGGTACATAAGATTATACGAGTACAACAGGTGTTACAATCCTACAGAATATATACTCAGCACCGCCTCGCGTCTCCAAACACATCACTCACTGAGCAATCACCACGATGGTTCCAGAGATCCATCACTTCAGCACGTCATCGCGATGTCAGACTTCACTTCTTGATTCCTACGCTCAGTAACGCACAGACACAAGTTGTGACCTACTGAGAGGACCTGCTGCGGGTGTGCTTTTTATTTAGAGTTTAGTTGGAATCACACATCAGGGTGACGGCACATTGCTTCAGTTGTCCTCTGAAAGAGCCGTTAGAGACATTCAGCCCCAAAGTGACTCATCTGCTTCGGTGCAAACAGGTGAACATGGCTCAACAAATGAAAGAATTTTGGAATTGGTTCAAGGTATTCCAAGTTCCAGAGAAAGCAAGCGCTTGTGGCAAGATTTAAGTTCTTAGCAGAACCCCCCCCCCACTTCAAGTGTAGCCTCGCAGAGAGGCTGAAACAGCAACTAGAAAGTGAAGGAGACCTTCCCAACGAAGTGGTACCGGCGTTAGCAGAGGTCATAGGAGAACAAACCGGCCCACAGGAGTTGTATGAAAACAGCTCATTAAAGTACCAGAGCTCATATTCCCTGAACTTAGACATTTCTTTCCCTGACTCTGGGATTTTGCTGTTCTCATGGAGGCGGTCTGTCCATTTGCTGTCGCCCCCCTTATGTACTGCGGTAGGTCTTGATAATATCTTTGATCTGTCTTCTGCAGATGGGACAGCATGCGTTGGACATCCTCTTGAGTTTGAGGCCGCACGTGTAGCACAGACACATGTGTCCGCAGGCGTAGATGACTGTGTCCACCGCATTCTCGTAGCAGATGGAGCACTCGTCAGACCAAGGCCCACGGCCGGATGGAAACGTAGGGGATTTGGGGAGGCTTACTGGTGAATTTGGGGTTGTTCCTGTGGCGAAATTGAGATAAAGTGTGAAATTAGGAAAGATAGAGGAATAAAGGAGTCAACATTTAACTTAAGTTGTTTTTTTGCGCAGCTGGATGTAATGGAATAAAACAGTGGTGGTTCTCTCAGTTAATGTAAAGTTAATGTAAATCAGGAGCAGAGGGAAATTCAAACTAATACTACAGAGCCATGAATGACTTTAAGTTAAGTTATAAGATATTTGTGATTATTGTTGTTATTATTACTGTTGTTATTTCTGTCTGGTAGGACAGAGGGTGAGTGGGTCACTGTATTTTTTGTTGGCCGTTCATTAGTTTATTCCGTATCTAGCTTTATTTTTGTAAACTTTTCAAGTGCCTCTTTTGTTGTTTGATTAAAGGCTCGAACAATCTTTAGATTTCAATGAGGGTTTATTGGTTCAGCGCATCTGACAAACAAGGTTCTACCTCAACCACTCAGTGACTTGTCTTATTTCCTGAAATCGCTACACTCGCTCTGTCTCAGAGAAGAGACACTGCATCAGGTCCATTTATATGACACAAACATTGAGCTGCGGCAGCGGTGAGACCATGAAGGTCTGACCATTGTTCCTAACTGCTGCAGGATGACATCTGCTCACTATCCCATAATGACTTCCATTCAGCCCCCTGTAGGGTGATTGATTCTCAGCTTATGGGTGTACCTACCCCCCGCTGGGCTGCAATATGCAGCAGAGCACAGGCCTCCGCTCAGGACTGGATCAGAGCTACCACTGCCCAGGGCGCTGGGGGTGTGTGGTGACGATGACGGCGAACTGGGGTTCGATGCGGCCCGTGGGTCCCCAAGATGAGTGGAACCTAGTTGGAGCATAAACGAGTTGGGGGTTAGAGGTTTATGTCAATCATACCTGCACTGAAACCTGTCTCTGGGACATTACTGGAGACAGATACTGTCATAGACAGGCTCACATGTTACCAGGACAACATTATCTAACACCATCCTACAAAGGGGGCAGCAGCAAATGAGGATGAAGGGCATAAAGACAAAAAGTGACCTTTAATGGCTAAAGCACAGCATCAGAGATAAAGAGCACGAGGCATTACAGGCCCCGCTCACTAGGGACTGTTCATTTTCCATGTTTCCTTTTGTTTCTTCTTTGCTCAACAATAGCACAGATGAAGTGGAGCAGGATTAACTTTTTTCACTTTCCAGGCATCACATTTATAGTCATGAAAGCACAGAGAGAGAGAGACAGAGAGGTCAAACCAGCAAGGGCACAGTCTCTTTAGACATGTGCACTCATCCCCGATCCCTTTTCTGAGAAAGAGTCTTTCAAAAGAGAGTAGGTGTACTCGATCTTCACGTGGTGGTCGGGGAAACAAGTTTAGGATCACATGTTGGAATGTCAGTGATCCCTAGAAAGACTGGTCTGGCCTGACAAACTGGATTTAAAGTTACAATATTAACAACACACAGTTGATCATAAAACCTTAAACAGGTCAGATTAGGCATTTTGTGCGTTCATGTACTGCAGCTGCGTGCATGAAGTACAGTCATTAGTCATTTAGACCCTGTAGCTTGGCGTTGTGAATGTGTTTTTGCATTCTCGCTGCTAACACCCAGGTTTTACTCTGGTCAAGATTCTTTTTTAAATCCTTTACACGTCAGTCTAGCTGCTCTGGAGAAACAACCTCTGCAAGAACCCCTGATTGCTGCCATGGGGATCATGAGCAAAGTGGCTAAGTGCTGCTTTTCAGCAAGAGCTTGTTCGGCAGTAGTAGCAGTTACCTTTGTTCCCAACAAGATGGAATGAACAACACATACAGTTACAGGCTGCAAACAGACTTTGAGTAATGTTTTTATCTATTGTATCTACAGTACTTTCTTTTTTGTCCAACTCGGTTAACTGAAAGGCCAGTAGTGTTTACAGCCTGTGTTCCAGCTGGGTATAGTGTGCCAGAACAGAGTGGGGTGAGGGAAGAGCTTCACTCTTAAGGCCAGAGAAGCTGTGGCATAAAGACACATTCTAACATGGATTTGCACTGTTCTAACTTGAAAATGATCTAATCTTGTATCAGTGAAGTATGAGCATAATATAGCCACTCTAAAGCTGCATGGCTGAAGGTGGTTAAGGTGGCCATCTTTAAACCTCTCCCACAGTGTGACATAGAAACAGGGTTATGGAGCCACGACCAAAAGGTATCACTATGTTTAGTCATCTTTCGTCCAGGACAACCCCAGCATCACCGCCACCGATGCTGTTAACCTACAGGGTGTCGGTGGAAATTTGACTACTGTTGGTCGAAGAAAGAGGGGATGTTGATGGAGCTGCCAGGCAGGAGGACAAGAGGACGACCAAGGAGGAGATATATGGATGTCTTAACAGAGGACATGAGGTTGGCTAATGTTAGGGTAGAAGATGTTCATGATAGATTTAGGTGGAAAAGGATGATTCGCTGTGACGACCCCTGATGGGAAAAGCCGAAAGAAGAAGAAGATCGGACATCTACCTCAAACATTGACTGCTAAATCATTCTCCATGTCTGCTACTGCAACTAGATAAAAAAAAAAAGAAAAGACAAAAACTTTTGAATTTTCCATTTTATCCATAAGGCAGCAGTGCCTTCCTGCAACATGTCGCGCTTTATCAAAAAACACATAATACAAAAGCTCTGTGAGCCCTGCCTGCCAGCGATGTCAAACTAATCTTATGGCATGCTCTGTCATTTCAAATAACTTTAATAGTTTACATCACAGGTAGTGCAGACACACCAAAATACCCAACAAATTAAGATGCAAATGAGCTGTCTCGCAGTGCAAGCATGTAGTCGTCCTCAAAGAATTCCCATTAAATGCTTTGTTGCTTCTCAGCGTAGAAGCAGATTACTTTAATTACCTTCCCTCAAGCTCGCTGTCAAAAATAGCAAACTAACAACTGCATCAGAAATCAGCTACTCTGTGCACACAACATATGTAACAATTCTATTTCAGGAGCTGCTATCTTTTAGTAAAGAATCAGCGTGCTGTGGAGAATCTTAGTGAGGAACATTTCATGGTGTGTTTGTTCTCCTAGACAGCTGCCAGGAAAAAAAACAGTGAAAGCAGAGGGATCTGGTGTGGCAGAGTCACCATCAACGCTGACTGGTAACATCACGATGATGGCCCCTACACTAACGATGCTTCAGCCGTCAGCCAGGAGGCAGCTCCCCGCTGCCATCTGCACCAGCGCTCTGATCGATCCAGACGACTACATTTTAGGACTGAGTTGACAACAGGTCAGAGAGATTTAGAGAAACTGCCCCATAACTGCAGGTGACAAATAGCAACAGCGCTGATGTGTCATCATGTCATTAGTTTCTATCAGGAGCTGTTTGATGTGGCTTTTCTGTTTTGGGGGGTGGCGGTGGGGGGTTTAGTCAAGAATCTCTTTTGTTTGCATAGCAGGGGTTGCCCGGATCCCAAGCACCTTGGCGCCATAAAGTGTGTATGATTTGTACTGTATGTACAGTGTGTAACATGATATATATAAGTTATTTGGGACACCAGGACTAAATACATTTAGGGCAGGGGGGGCCCCATTATCCTGATCCAGGCAGTGTGTGTGAGACCCTCAACCCATTGTCCAACACAAGCTACAAGTACAAGGAAACACTGGACATTAGGTGAGTAAATAAGTGATCTAACAAAACCCCAAATATGTACTAAACCTGACCGACAGAAAGGCTGAGAGTCAACCCATCACGCCGAGTGTTGATCTGGAAGTCGTGCACCCCTACAAGGTGCTGCTGCACTCACCGTGTTAGACCTTTCATCAAATTACTCAAGCACCATTACTTTATGGTTCTCGCTCTCTCGTCCCTCCTACTTCCACTCTCCTTCTCAGTCCACCGCCCCTCTGTTAATCCCCCTGGGAGGACGGCACCTCCCCTTCAAGGGCAGCTGAGGCAGGATCTTTGGTGCCCAGCCCTGATCCCGCCTGTTCGCCACTAGATTAAACCGACCTGTGTGAACAGCTGTGAGAGCTAGGCCGCAACTCTGTGGCCACATCTCTACTTCCATCAATCCATTTAGTCAGCCAACCGTCTGTCCGTCTTTAGCACATACCCAGTACATCTATGGGGAAAGCCTCTTTCTCTGTAGTATGGCAGCAATGTAAAGAATGTGACAAGGGAGATGGGTGGGTCTGGGGATGAGGGGCAAGGGTTGGGCCGGCTTAAATGCAAGTATGTGTCTGTATATGGCTTACACTGGACAGCCTTCAGGCTCGGGTGAGTCAGAGAGTTCGCTCACTGTTTACGATACAGTTTAAAAAAGCAATAGAAAGAAATTAAAAGAGGGAAATGACCCTTAGAAATAGTTTATGTTAGCATTCCCCTGGTGAAATGCAATCCTCAAAACACAAACTTCAAAATGGGTGGCTAGTAATTTAATTGCAGAGAGTCTCTTGTTCTGGGTGTTATCAGGACAAATGTGCACTTAGGCTTTGTGTTCTTGTGTGTGCTCAGATCGGAGAAGAGAGGAGAAGCAGCTCACATAGAAGTCAGCGGTTTATGGTTATGGCCTTTCCTGCTGCATTAAATGTTAATAGTCTCCTTTTGTCTTGTGTGGAGATATTATCTTAAGAGACAAAAGAGCTGTTTTGGAGACAGCGCACAGTTGTACATCCTTTCTTTACCTCTGTATCACTACAGTGGTTCACACTCCCCTCTTCACACACACCACACTATAGATTAGTACAATGCAGATTTATACATTGATACAACTGCCTTTAAAAACATTAATCTACATTCAATAACTTGTAGTGACTAAGTGAACTTTTTAACAACATGTTTAGCAAATGTATTACATTAAGTAATAGGTCAAAAGCTGAAATGTGTCCTTTCTAAAGCTATTCACACCATTAATTTGATACTTTGTAGAAGCCTCTTTAGCTACTGTGCTCCTGGGGGTACTTAAAGCTTTAGAACTGGTTTTATACCCTTGTCATGATCTGTGCCTCATCACAAAATGTTATTGTGGAGGAGTACAGATAGTTCCTTGGACTTCATGGGTTTTTGTCCTGACATGCAGTGTGAATGTTGGAACCTTTGAAAATTACTTTATGTCCAGTCACTTCAATTCAATTCACCACAGGAGGTTCTACACTCATCTGAAGGAAAGTTAGAGCAAACAGGGCGCACAATACAGAGAGCAAAGGGTCTGAATACTTTCGTAAAGGAGACACTTTCAGTTCTTCATAGATGTGGAAAAATGTCTAAAAACATGTTTGCACATTGTCATCATGGGATACTGTATGAGCTTTTCATGTTTATTGCAACACTTAAATATCCCATCATTCAGTGCATAGATGCTTTAGCATTTTCATTCCTTCCAGATAAGCTTCACATATTTAACTGTATTTCAGTTAAAATGTGAAATGTAGTGACCTTTTCAGTATGTAACTGTTTTACATGTAGTGGGTGTGCACATTTAAGAAACAGATGCATTTTTTGTAGTTGTTTTTTTTGTTCTGCCTGAAAATATCATTTGAGTATATTTTTAATCAGTAGTAGTTTTTGGATGGAAGGATGGAATTGACCTTAAACATAGTAATTATATCTGTAACTGTAGTCACTGGGACATCAAATTGCTTGGAGATGATCTTCTAGCCTTTACCTTTAACAGCTTTAAATATCATTTCCTTTCTGATCTCCTCAGACAGCTCTCTTCTTTGCTTTGCCTGGTCCATATTCAGTGTGTTGCACACAGTGATACCACAGCAGCTCCAAAAGAAGCTTCTTTAAAATACAATGATGACAGAATGCAAGATTTAAGACAAGTGATGCTAATTCCGATTTGAAATAATACTACAACAAATCTATCCAGGCTATTTTCAATTGATTCATTCAATTTCATTTCACTGAATTAAAATATTCCTAATATTTTTCTTTTAGCCATGAAAGGGTGCCAACAAATTTATCCACATCTGTATGTTTTGACCCTCCACACTCAAACCCAATTTAGACTACACTGTTCATTCACAGTCAGACGGGCACGTTTGTTTGTGTGTTTTCTGAGAAACACTCCCAGTTCACCTCCTTCTGTATTTTTTTAAATCATGTTGCCTATGCCTATGTTATCTTCAAACTATTCCTTCATCTGGACGGTCATACTCAATTTCTTCCTTTGCTTTGTCTGCAGTGGGAGAAAGTTCTGACCCCTTGCAAACTTCAGCTCTAACAAATAATAAATAATAAGGTAATATCATTAACAGAATCAGGTTCACAGAAATGACCAAAATGATGAGTGAAACGTTGTGTAGAGGAGGAGATGAGCTGAGGTGACACATGATGAAGAAAGGGGAGCGTGGCAGCTGCACTGCATGAGGATGTGGGTGGTGAGCTGCTTCACATGAGCATGAGCACGCTGACATTTTAATGGAATCTATAATACAAGCGAAGTGGGTCACTGGATGGGTGTCCTATTTCCATGTCACGAGGCACAAGTCCCCTCAATATCTCACTCTCTCAAAAGTTCAGCTGTCACTTCATGTGATTTCAGTTCTTTTTTTTTTGTTTTTTGATATAATCACACTAATAACAGATAATGGGACCAGAGGAAAACACTGAGTAGGAGTAGACCTGTGGGTAAAACTGCAGGTTACATGTCCTACATGTCAGACTGAATCAACTGACAGACGTAGCTCTAGACGAGCCTGCAACACTGCAGTTTAAAATGAAATATACTGTATTTCTCTACTGGAGAGATTTTCTTGCAGTCATTACTCAGGAAATAAAAGCAGATTGAAACAGTGACTTTTAAGTGCAATTAACTGAAATAATAATGATTTAATTCAGTTCACCATCATAAACTAGTTACCCTGAATCAGCTCAATATTTATTAGTCTAATCTAAAATGCCCATTTCTCCTTCAGGTCAGGATAATTATTCACCAGTGGTCTGTCTGCTTCACCTGTACACTGAGATAAATGCTAACATGCCAAGATAGCGTTACTCTCACACTAAGGATTAGTATGTTACTGCTTTAACTGTAACAAATACCAGTCAGCACACAAGCACAACAGAGAAGGTTCATCTTACAATAAGTTAGTTTAATGCTATTTTTATAAAAAATACAACATTAGTGTGAACTGGGTCACTTAGAGTGAGAAGTCAATGTTTTCCAAGTTCCTTTTGGCTTTTCAAAACTTCAGCCCCCCTTTTGATTTAGCTTAGACAGAATCGTTAGTGGTCACAGCAGGAAGTGGCTTCCAGTGAAAAACCCACAGTACACGACCTCCCCTGCACCAAACAGAAGGAGTCTACATTAAAAGCATCACCAGCTGACCCGCAGTTGTGCTGGAGAGCAATAGTGGGTGAGAAACTTTGATTATGAGAACATCACCAAGTATGTTAAGTCATTTTACCAACTGTGGTTGGTTTAATACTAGTTCTAAACTTAATTAAATTTTAATTTTAATTTAACTCATAAATAATAGCTTCTTGTTCCACACTGCTTCTGTCCTAAGCTCCTCAAGTATTATAGATTGATCCCTGTTTTTTGAGCAGACTAAAAACTCAAAGTCTGTCAGTGAACTGAGAGCAGAACATTTAGCAGTGCTACATTGGACCGAACAGATCTTCATCAGGATTTAACAACTGAGCTCCACTAAGCCGAACAGGCAACAACAGAAAGAGTCAGACACACTGATCACTCAGCTGGTTGTTGACTGGTAGTCAATCTACTCTGGACCAGTCAGATAAGAGCTGGTTAACACTGTGCGGTTTCTCCATGTGGAGACAGACACGTGAATTAAATGGATCACACAAAAACATCAAAACATATTTAACATCTCAACTTCTGACCAGATGGGAGAATCATATTTGATAATGCCACACGGCTCTCATGGCATTTGCACATAAAGAGTTTTTTTCTGTAACTTTACATATAATTTCAAATGTGTCTGTTACTACTGAACCACTACTACTACAACTAATACTATACTACCAGGGCTACTACTACTAATGCAGTTCTCTGTCTAAGCACTCCTGGCTGATACGAGCAGTCCTAATGTATTTGTTTGAGTGACCATGTTCCTGTTACTTGCTCCCTTCTTTCATCTTTTATGGCTTTATCTTCCCATCCCGTAGGGTCTTTCTCCACATCCCTCACTCATGGCTTGAATAATGCTCAACTGAAAGCTAAACTGCTGTCCAGTCAACACAGAGCAACAGAGAGACTTGCAACAGAGAGATAAGAGATGATTTCTGATTCAAAGCAGCTTGCACGTAAACATGATTCACACCTCGGTGGGAATTCCAAGATGTGCTCTGATAAGGGGATGTGCCTCAGACCTGTTTTTCATTGTTCTGCTATTCCGGTTTTGTTGTGCTGCCAAGGCTCTCTGCTTTCAGTAAATGACTGCGAGAGACCAGGCAGGCTGCTATGTTACCACTAACACACTAACTACAACTAAAATGTAATGACATGGTATAGTAAGTAATCTCTGTGTGACAACACACGATCTGCATATTCAAAAAAAGAAAGACTGTGTTTTGATGCAACGGAAAGTATGAATATTACAAAGTGTAAACGGTCTGAAGTTGAAGAGGAGGCTAAATTTGGGTTATTTCGGGATTATCAACACATCAGAGCTTTCCTGGAACTCACTGTGATTTGTATTGACAAGGCTGTCATGGTTACTTTGCTGTCAGTTGATAACTGGGTCAAGTTACCAGAGGATGACATTAGCCCCTGGCGGGCATGGTCAGTCCATAGCTTAGAAGTTATCTAGAGGGTTTTATATTTGTTAACCAGGAAGTTTACAACGAGTTATACTGTAAAAGTTTTGATGACTGACAGATTTAAGCCATATATTTAGTCTCTGTCCTGCACATCTAGTTGACGTTAAAGTTGTCCTCCCTTCCCCTCCTTTAACCTCTGTTTCCTTTTCCGCTCCTGTCACTGAAGAAAAGCAGGATGTGTTTATAGATGCCTTTTCTTCTGCATTTGTGACACCTTTAAAAGGTCCGGTGCTATTTTGGCTGCGTTAATACAAGACGGCTTTTACTGCATTATACAGCTGACGGGGGTTTGCTATAGATGGGTGAATATCCAATAATAACTTGTTCTTAAAATGATAATAGCATGCACGTGTGTGTTTTTGTGACACCTCTTTTAAATATGACTTTCTTAGACAGATATAGCTACAAATAACATGTGGTATGACACGTTGATAGCCTGCTGTAGACAGCCCCCTCTCCCACACATGCACACACAGTTGCCTGCACCTTTGTGGGAAGCAGACATGCTTGCTTGCTTGTCAGAGTGAAATGAAGTGTCGGGCCAGTTCAGCCACACACCTTTCACTTCCACTGTCATTATCAGCATTTAGGGAAGGGTAAACAAACCTCAGGTGTCCTGTCACGTCACTGGCAGGCAAAGTGTCCACCCCGCTGAGACATCATGTCGGCACCCGCTGTGTGCAGGTCACAGTCCTTCCTCCATGCTGCCTCTCTCTACCTCAGCTCACTCGCTTCCTGTTTTTCCACCTTCTTGTGACTGAGCATCTACTCTTCTCGTTAATCCTATGAACGTGTGTGGAGGCTTCCTGTTTCGAGGCATCTGGTGTAAATATTGTGACTAACGAAGTGACAAACTGTCCTTAATGCTTGACCCTTTGGTTCTGGTCATTACTATGGCTGTCATTTCCAAAGCGGAATAAATTGGGAAACAGGCAGAGCATTCAATAGATGGATTTCAATCCCAGGGAGTAAATGAATTAAGACCAGCGCCCTCACCAGAAGAGTGCCCAGCCAAACAAAGATCAATACCCTGATCTGTAGGTTCCAGACCTGGGACACGTCAGCGAGCTAAAAGCGCAGTCGTTTCCACCATAAATTACTCTTTTAAGTGGGATTATTCACAATATAAAGCCCATGGTCAAAGAACAAAGGGTGCTCATTAATCCACAAACACTCAGAGGAAGTGAATTAAATATGCTTCATGAAGTATTGTATGAAAGTCTGAACACTGGCCAGTGGTTTACTGAGTTTTACTTTCAGATGGGACTGTGCATGTACAACTCTGACAATCATCTTACCGTCTTTGTGATACTTTTTGTTTTTGGCAGGAACACTGCTATTGTGAGACATTGTAAATGAGCTGGATGATTGTGTTGGTGCAGGACTGGTGACGTTCTGAACACAGATCTAGATTTTAAAGGCGAACTGCAACAAATTTTACTCATTAAGAATGGTTTACTTGTCAGAAAGAAAACCACTTAGTCTGGGAAAGAGGGGTTTAATGCCCGCTGTGACTCCTGAGATTTCTAAAGTTTGAGAAAATAACCTTTGATGATATATCAGTCTGACTACTGAAGTGACATCCCATTCCATCCACGCTGGCCTCAGCATCTCTGTCTACTGAGAGCAGCCTATGTGTCTGTCTCTTAGCAGGAGAAAGGGAGAGAAGCTGCACAAACTGTCCTCACCAGGCAGAAATTCAGTGGAAAAACAAAGTTTTCATGTTGGTTCAGCAGAAAGAAATCAGGGACAAGTTTATGTCAGTTTCATTGATTTTCTTTTCTGTTTTTGTTTCTGTTTCTCTGTCAGTTAGCTGTTGTTAGAAGTAATTCTTCAATGATCACACCAAAGGTAGATTTGAAGCGTAAAAAGCAAGTGGATTCTAAGGCGTGAAGCTGTTTGGCACATTTAATATAATGGAATCTAGGTCTAACAAATAGAAGATATTGCTTGCATTATGGGAAGTGTAGGACCATAATAATCAATGATCACTTTTGATCAATATTTCCAAACACAGTTCTTCACATTATTCTGTTTACCCATCTATTACATATCTATTAAGTAATGTGGGTACATGTGATGCTTGCTTACCCAGAATCCTCAGCTGAGTCACAGCTCCATGCAGACCAAAGAACATCCAGAGGGGGCGGGAGTTGTCCACGCACACCTGCATGCCTACGTTGGTTCCATTATGGCTGAGGATGACCTCTCCTTCCTGGTTAACCAAGAAGCCCAGGATGTCACTGCTTTGGAGAGGGGTGGGCACCCGACACACTGCCCAAAACTCCTTCCTGTCCACCAGGGCCTCTGGATTGTAGGGCAGGTCGCTGGGACGCAGCACTGCTGGGTCGCAGGACGTCACACCATAGGACAAGGAGCCTGAGCGCGCTGGGCTGGATTTAGTGACTTTAATGAAAACGGTCTCTCCAGTGCGCAGGGGACGGTTGGTGAACACCAACGTGCGTTCTTCGCGTGCATGTTCAGATCTTGCCACCGTCTGTTCGTCCAGTGTCTTAATGTGGGCGCCCCGCAACTGGTGGAAGTGGAGGTCACTCTCCAGAGCGGATGGCAGGAGAGAGGACTGCTGGGAGTTGAGGGAGTTCTGGGGGATGGGGCAGGTGGAGGAGGACGAGGCCGAGGCCAGGTGGAGAGTGTGGCGGTGGGAGTGGCTGTGGGCAGTGCCTCTGTCCTCCTGCTGCAGGTTGAGGTCACACAGGCTGACAGACAGGCGGGTGTCATCTGCTTCACGTCGCAGAGAGGCGGAGCGTACTGTGGTGAAGGAACGTGGGCGCAGGCAGTCGGGAGGGACAATCTCACTGTCTGCAAGTGGAGGGAAATGGAAAGAAGAGGAAATGGTACTGAGACAGGGAGAGAACTGTGGTTAATAGTGTTCCTACTGTGTTTGTGTGCAAACAGTTCTAAGAAGGGTAACAAGATAGTGATTAAAAATGTAATTTAAATTTAAATTTAGGGTAATTCTAATTACTCAACATTGGAGCACATGGGAATGTCACAGAGTGTGTTTATAGATGAAGAAATTAAAGAAAGCAGTATAGTGCTCCTGTACAAGCACAGAGCTGAATCGTACAGCAACAAAATACTGTCAGCTAACAAGGAATGAGTTACGTTCCTGAAATCTAATTTAATATATTCATAGATGTGTGTATGTTTGTGTGTGTGCATGTCTGTGAGAGTGTTTGGGCATGTGTTGGTTGCATTCTTTGCAATCCATAGTACAGTATCACTCAACGGAGAGCCATTAATATCTGCCAATACATGTCTCTAATGGACGTAGTAGTGGTCACATGCACACAAATACACACACAGATGACTCCCCCTCTGATAAGCGGCGCGCAGGTTACTCACAGTCTCATCCTACGCCTCGACACAGCTGCTCAAAATAACACCTCTAAATGTGCCTCCTCTCTCTTTCTCTCTCTCTCACCTCTCCCATCCTGGCCTGGTGGTAGGGGTAAAATTAGCCTGGCTTGCTGAGAGACCCCTGTTAGTTTGTGTGTGTGTGTGTGTGTGTGTGTGTGAAGACAGAGAGACAGAAGGTACAACAGATAGAACAGAGACAACAACCTAATGAAGATGCTGAGAGACCGTCCTACTTTGGACCAAAAGGTGGAGGAGAGCAAGTGAGATGTTATAAAAAGGGGGAAAAAGGCATAATGGAGGATGAAGGACTAGGCAAAGCCTGTCTGTGTCTGGAGAGTCTCTCCTGTTCCCCTGCCCAGCTATAGGGCCTCTCTATCTGACCAGGACCCGAGAGCCTGACTCCAGATAAACCTCTTAGCCTCAATTACCAGGGCTGTGGGACAGTCTGCTCACAGCTAACTGTAAACTGTAGCAGAGAATACAGAGCAGCCAAGCCTCTTACGACGCCCTCCCACAGCTGAAAGGGACACAAGCCAAATGAAAATAGACTCATGACAGCCTTACGGGGAGCAGACATTTTGCAGGCTGAAATAGAAGCAGTGTGGTGTTTTTGTTTCTCAGTAAACTTGTGAAGCATTTTGTTGCTAATTTATAACAACAAGTGGCAGGCTGATGGAAATAACAGTGGTTTATGGTGATTAGTGAGAATCCAGGCTTTTAATATATCTTAAAATACGTTTAAAAGGGTAATTTCAAGCCTTCACTGTGTCATCAGTGCAGCTATTTCATCCAGTGATGTCGTGGGGAACACCTGTATGTCACTGAAGCCAGGTGAGGAGATAAACCACCAGAGGTCAGCAAAAACAAGATTTTCATCTGCTGCTAAAATCTGTTCACTTTCAATTTCTGGGTCACATGAATTCACATGTACATAAAACAGAGAGAAAGAGAAGAAGAAGGAAAGGAAAGAGAGAAGTATGACTCATGAGGTGGATTTGACCACGTGTATTCACACTGTCCACATGCTGAAGCTGACACTTGAGAAACCTGATACCACAAATCTTCATCTGAAATCTGGTCAGTTTTGAATTCTAGGTCACATTTGGATGAATTCTGTAACTGTAGCTCAATATGTTGTTCCCAGAGGAAACAGCAAAGCATGTTGAAATTATTTCAGCATTGATTAATGCCTCTGACCCGATTCTTCTTCATAACAACAGTGACCAAATCTTGTTGGTCTTGTGGTATTTAGAACCACCCGCCATGCCAATACACAGCTTCAAGTTAAAGTGTATTCTCATAACATAAATCTATACATAATAAGGGACACTGTTCCTCTACTTCACACTTAGTTTCTGATGCTTGCTTTGTTCAGCACCAATACATATTAAGCTGAGATACCCACCCTTACACACAGATCAGTTCTACATCTTAATTAAAACCCTCCTCTATGAGGTTAGTCATGTACTGATATTAGGTACACTGCCCGTCCAAAATAAAATTCAATGACCTTTAGCTTTGATTACTAAGCTAATACAATAGCATTTGTCGTGGCATCGTTTCAATAAGCTTCTATAATGTCACATTATTCCCGTCTCGTCTCGTCCCGTTGCATTAATTTTCCCCCAAGATCTTGTTTATGATAGGCTTGTATGTGTGATGGACACATAACGTTGCTGAACCTAGACCTGACCAACTGCAGCAACCCTGGATCATAGCACTGCCCCCACTGGCTTGTAAAGTAGGTAGCAGGCATGATGGTTGCATCATTTCATCCTTCTCTCTTTTTACCCTGATGCGGCCATCACTGTGGAACAAGGTAAATCTGGACTTATCAGACCACATGACCTTATTCTATTGCTCCAGAGTCCAATCTTTATGCTCCCTAGCAAATTGAAGACTTTATTTTTCAATTAACCTCACTGACAAGTGATTTTCTTAAGGCAACACAGCTGTTTGGTCCCAATCCCTTTAGTTCCCTTCACATTGTGCATGTGGAAATGCTCTCACTTTCATTATTAAACATAGCCAAGAGTTCTACTGTTGTTTTTCTATGGTTAGATTTCACCAAATGAAAAAACAAAAACCAAAAGTTTTTGTTTTATCTTCCTGGAAGATCTTCCTGTCCAATGTGTTGGACAGTTCTTAACCCAATTGTAGTAGTTTCAGCAATTTCCTTAGGTGTTTTCTTTATGTGATGCACACCCAATAATTTGACTGACTCATTCTGAAACAGATCAACATCTTTTCTACAAACCACAGAATTAGTCTTCCCACATGGTTGTTTAAGAAATGAGAAGCTAGTCTCTACATCAGTCGGGGTTAAATAACATTGCCAGCTGAAAGATAATCATCCATGCAGTAATTATCCAATGGGAGGCTATTACCTTTTTGCTTTTTTGGACAGGCAGTGTTTATTGCTGCAAATGTGTTAAACTAAGCAGACAATGCAGACTATGCAGACAACAGACTCTCTCCACTGTTTGATCCCCTGAGACTGAAATGCTGTCTGATGAGTTCTTTAAAGCTAAAACAGTCTCACCGCTTTATCAAATTCATGTCAGCTGTCAGATAATGTTAGCTGCTAACCCAGGGCACGACACTTTGTGATTAATGTTTAATGGAACTAAGGCCCCCTAATTGTGCTAATTGATTTTTCAGAAAGGCATAAAACTGAGCAGACAGTGCCTTTGGTGCACAGGGCAGCTCCCAGTGACTGCTAATCAACCATTAAACACCTCTCTGCCGCGTGCAGCGGTTAACTCTGGGTCCCAGAGGCTCACTGAAGATGACTAGCACGCCAGCTCGGATTTCATCTACTATTTCCTTTGCTATCAATTCCCCCTGATCGACCCTCAGCCCCTCTGAAAACCCTCGCCTTGAAAAACTTAAAATGAACAGAGCCTGACAGCGTATGGCTGTTAAGTTGTAATTGAACAGCTCAATCTGCAGTGAAGTCCATTCCCTGATTTTTGTCCCATTTCTTCAGACAGGGAGCTATTTGCTGGACGGAGGCCCTTAATGAAGTAGAGAAACCTTAATGTGGCTCAAGTCTTAAAAGTTAGCTCTTCGATTACTCTGGAATATAGAGTGAGGAGCTGAGTATTGAAGGATTCGAATGACATCATCAAATGAAATTGTGTTTTTGTTTTCCAGAGCTGCCCATCACGCCATCCTAAATTGGATTACAATATAGTAGACCCTGTTGCAAGGCCTCCAGAACACAAGACAGGACTGGAGCTGGAGAGAAGACGATGACATGCCTCATGGTATGTCATCGTCTTCTCATGGGGGGATAACAGTGAAGGAAGAACAGAGAGGAGAGGTAAATCTGGGAAACCGTGACAATGCTGGATTTATGTTGAAAGAAGCCGCAAATCATCTCACTGTGTGTGTGTTTCAGTCCGACTCTAACTCAAACGCAGTGTGTGTGAACGTATACACACGGTAAATTGATTCCTCTAAAAATATAGTCTTCTATCAGCTACTTTCAAAAAGCTTCTCTGAGGGGTTATGTTCCCTTTTTATATCCTCTCCTTCTTCCTCTTCCTCTCTCACTTTTCAAAGAGTAGTCATTTCAGACCCATCCTGCCATGTATTCTTCTTCTTGCTTCTTTATTCATCAAAGGCTGGTGAGATGGAGGCCCTGCCAGACTGTATGTACTCCTAATGCTCCTTTTTAGCTTGGAGGACAGAAAGAAGAATGAAAGGACTGTAGAACATTTACCGTGATTCTCAAAAAAGCTTGTGTGAGTTAGTGTGTGTGTGCCTTTGTCTGTGCACTCAAAGTGTGTGTGTAGATGTGTCCGTTTGTGACCTCACCAGCTGCTGCTGCTCGCTAATCGTAGTGCACCTGCGTTTTTAGCTGATACAATCCCTTTGTCCTATTGGTCCCTTTCAAATCCACCACTCACAGATGCTCTTTCTCATTGGACGAGGCCAGAATTTTGCACTTTGAAAGCTGCATTAAACAGTGTGTGTGTTTGGGTGCTTGCTTCTCTCTGACATTGTAATGGGACTATGGAAGATGCAGCTGCTGATGCTGTGAGCCTGGAGGGACTGGAGAAGGGAAAGGGGAATGAAGAGAGGGGGATTCATCACCTAATTCTTTACTTTTGAATAAAACTATAAGTAGCACCTGTGGGGCTGAACCATCAGTTAATTTGTGCAGAGGAGTGTGAGAGTTGTGGGTCAGCTCTTTCACTTTTTAAAAACTAAAACCCATTTGGCTTGCTTTTTTCCAGTTCTTCCTCTGAGTGTTTTTTGATGAGAATAATTAAGCACCTGTTGGGCTAATCCAGTGCAAATACATGGGCATGGGGCGGGGGGAGATGATGGGGGGGTTTGGGAGAATGGTAGCGTGTCTGTTTTGGCCTTCACATACAGGCTTTGGCTTGCACCGTAAATGTTTTTGATTAGTGAATAGCTGCAAAGCAGGTTAGCTAATGCTGTGCATGGGGAGGTGGATAGAGAGAGAGAGGATGGCTTAGTGGCTTTGCTAGCCTGAGCAGACGGAACGTGCCAGGGGTTTCAGCCAGTGCTGGTGAAGGGGGGTGGAGGTGGGGGATTTACTCTTTCTCACACACAATCTCACAGGGCTTACATTTATCCATACTCTGTGGCAGGTTTCATCTGATGTCAGCAAAGTTGAAGAATTAGGAAGAGAAAATGGCAAAAGAAGATCTTAAAGAGATTTGAAAAGGTAGAAGAGAGGAAAACAGATGAGGAGAGGAGATGAGAGCACAAGAGGAGACAGGAGGACATGAGGACAGTGGATGTAACGGAAACTGTTCAGCTGAGATCAGCTAAGAAGGAAGAAGGTAGAGATGGATATCCAGGGTGACTTTGCCACGAACAGATAAAGCACAGAGTCAGGGAGACAACACAGGGTCTTTGAGAAAGGAGGCGGCAGTATACAGCTCTGTGACTGACCGGGGGATTAAGAAACGCAGACTGAGCGGCCAAGTGAGTAAGAGACTGATATAAAACAACGGAGACAGAGAGGATGGAGTCAGAGGGGTCTTTGTGCTACATGGGACGTTCTTTATTCCCTGGCGTTGGCCCAATCCTTAGTCCCGATCAGGCTGGGCTGCTTTGAACCCAGGGCTTTTGGAAAGAGCAGTGCTCCCAGGGCGACACATGGCCATAACAAAGAGCCAGGCAAAACGCCCGGTAAGTCACAAAAGCCCTGTCCCTTAGGTCATTGGCAGAATTCAGCATGTGCCGCTCCTTCTTTGCCAATCAGCATGCCAGAACCTCAGTGTTAATAACCTCCATCATAAGGTTCTTATATTAAAGCCCCTCTGTTTTATTCCTGTGCTCAAGCATGGAAGAAGGCTGACACTAGGCCAATTATTCATTACTGGGAGATGACTGGCACCACTGTCAAATGCACATCCACCCCTTTGCTATAATTCATGTTTATAGGATACAAGTTCAGTCTTAATGCTACATCAATTCTTATTTAAAAGAAATCACTGTGCACAACCTAGTTTAGCATTTATGAGCAGAAGAGAAAAATCCAGTATGGTCATATGGTCGTAAGGAGACCTATTAGTTAGAAGGCCAAAAACAAATTTCCACAGGAATACAAATGTTGCTCTGTGTCTGCTGCTGTAATACACAACTGGTTGCTAACAGGTTTGCTAGTGGTGTAGTTTTCCAAATCCACAGTTTGGTACATACATGTTTTGTTTTTCTTTTCTTTCTTCTTTTTTTTTTGGTGGTGGGATGGGGGGATTGGGGCCTCTCAAAACACAGATGGCCTCCACTGTGTACTGTCCCTGAATGCAAGGGAGCAGCACTTGACAGATTGGTCACAATGTTACTTTCCATTAGTGTAAAGCCGGCACACAAAAGCAAGTAATATGTCCTCTTATCACAACAAAAAACAGATTACTGGGATATTATGTCATTGTTCTAAAAGATGGAAACAAACTGTGGACAGTAAAATATAAACTATAATAAAATATTATAATAAATAAAGGTCTTGCACATAAAACCTAATTAAAAAACAGCACGACTAAAAAGCTGAATGAGATACATGTTTTCTATATTTGTTTAATTAATCAATCACAGTATGTTTTCTCTACATTTAAATGTTCTGTTAATTGAACTCTCTGTTAATTGAACAAGCTAATAAAAAGCTCTATAAAATATATTTGAGCAGTCTAAAAGCACTTTGAGTAGCAATAAGTTCAAAAGAGCAAAATTAGTGCAGTCCACTTGCCAAATTGCAATGTCAGCCTGTTACAGTTTGTTTAATAATTTTAGCATTGGTTTTGTTTTCTTTTTGGACATTTTTTTAAGGTGATTTCACAGATTTGTAACTTTCTTTTTCTACAGTTGTAGTGAGGCAAGTAAATGTAAATGAGTATATGTATATATTAAATGTCCTTCTGCATTCCCTCTAAAATATTTCTGCTTCTAGTGGAAAAACTACTTGGGATGACATCATCCAAATACATTTTCAGTTCAGGATAATGTCAATCAGAGGACTTCAGAGCAGATGGATTAGACTACAATCTCCATATGATTATCATCTGGAAGAGTTTTTCTATCTTTCAGATAGATAGATAGCAGATAGATACTTAAATATAGGAAAGTCAGAGAAAGTTTAATACTGTCCCTATAGATGTGTATAAGCAGGGTAAAGTAAATACAGTGCTGATTCTCGTAGCACTGCTTCAGAGGCAAAGCAGCATACCACTGCTGGTTGTTTTAGAGGATCTTCACCTAACAGCAAGTTTCAATTGACGGTAAAAACCCAGTACTTTTGTGCACAGGAAAGACACACTGAGTGAAACAAAAACAGGAAACGTCCCATAAATCTTCAAGAGCTACCTCTAGTTTACCCCCATTAACTGTTACATTTCTAAGTGTAGATAAAGTTCAAAGTGGAATTGTTTTACATGTCTACAAGTCTATGTCTCTGAAAAGAGAATGAGTGCACTGGATTCTCCAGCCAAGGCTGAGTAATTTAAAACTGATTGGAAATGCCAAATCATACACATCCAGTTTATACTTCTTAGCCTTTTGAGCTCTTTATCCAACAACCATAATAAATTGTATGAATCACACTCAAGCCAAGAAACACAACATTGCTAGATTTGCTGTTCTCGTTGTCTAGAGCTCTTCACAACACTAAACCCACGGCATTTCCTAAACGAGCACCAAAAAGACAGATTTACATCATCTTTTCAGCTTTGTGTATTTTTGTTGGAGGGTCTGTGTGAAGCATCAGGATTTGTAAGTGCTGCTATTAGCTGGAAGACCTAGTTCTGCCAAGTTAAACACCAGTGCTAGTCAAGTGGTCACAATAATCAAACTATAGTTCCACTAAAAGTAGTCGCTTTCTCCCACAAGTATGGGAACCCTGGTCTGTCTCTTTTGAGCTGGATCACTAATACACATCTTTCATTCTACATTATTTCATCTTAAAAGAGGCCAAGATAAGTAGAGCCAGAAAGACAGAGAGTGAGCAAATGTGTTTTTATGTTTTATGTTTTTATTTATTTTTTCAGATCTTCTTTGAATCTTCTTTGTATCACACCAGATAAAAAAAAGTGTTTCTTTTGGACTTTTCTAATTAGGTTTAAAAACTGTCTCATTTCATCCCTTGTTAACCTCAACTTGTCATTACATATTACACACACATACATTATGGGAAGATAAAAAAACCACTTAATTATTTCATAGGCTGTGCTAATCCACTTGTCTTTGCTCTCACTTGTCATTCATCCACCCCACTTCATTTCTCAACCCACTTTTCATCAGAAGCTCCTCATGACTATACTTGCACCCCTGCACCTTCACCCATTGGCAATATCATATCACATTTATGTAAAAGCAACATATGGTCTTATTAAATTGGACCATATATGGCACACATCTGAACTGAATGCTGATAGAATAATTGGTTCATCCAGAAATGTGAGATGTCATGATTGCAACAATTTACAAAAATTCAAACACTCTCAGTGAAATCTACACAACCTTAAAAAGTTGTCCCATCACCATAAATATGAGCTAGAAGAGAAGAAAAATATATCATCATTTTCTGAAATTGAATAAGAATTATTTCTGGGCTTCTAGGGTCCACTAGAGGTTAGATTTCTGCTATTGTTAAGGGCAGTTTATGGCCTGATGTTCTGCACAGCAGGTCTAAACTGTTTTATACTGTGTGTAATTGATGAATTCACACTTTTCTACTGCAAAACACCCTTGGAATAACTGAAACAGAGGCAGTTGCATCCAGATCTAAGTGCTGAAAGAATCAAGGTGTGTTAGACTAAATAACCATAGTTAGTGGTAACATTAGTGTAGTATCACAAAACGTAAAATGAATGCATACCTGTCTGCCTTTATCTGGTCTTTTTACTGATCATTGCTCAAATTTAAACATGACAGACTAGAACATCTGTAGCACTACATGCTGCTAGAATAGGTCACACAAGACATGCTGAAAAACCATGCTTTACCATTAATTCCAACTCCTGTGAAAGCAGTGTACAACCTCTGAGCACATGTACTGTACAGTTGGGGCAGGAACTGCACTTCTACCAAACCAACTGGAAAACTAACATCAGAACACATGAGAGAATTCTATCAGAGATGGCATCCTTCACTTCAGCCTCGCCAACACTGTGAAAGGTTCAAATGGGATGACCCCGCCTAGCGAGCTGACACGTTGTCAAGAGATAAGCTACCTCTTCTGACACATCTTGTGAAAGATGTAAACAAAGAGCCGGGCCTGCTGTGCCTTCATCCATCAAACCTTCACACATTGTTTTACTCTCGCTGAAGCACTTCGGTTTCCAGGATTAGTTTGCCTTTCACCTAGCCCACATCTGTCATTTTTACACAAAAGCACATTTCTGCAATCACTGCTGATTTGTCCTGCAAAATAAACAACGCAGGGTTACATAAAAGAGAGGAGGAGATTGTGGTATACAGAAGATGCATCATGGAAAGAGCTTTTAGCACATGGTGGAATTTAGTTTATTTCTCAAACATGTCTGTTTCCAAAAATTCCTCCTATTACTATAACTATTCTGCAATCATACATAGTGACAGCCAACATTTTTGATTTCTGATGATGCAAAAGCTACCATGCTACCGTGTCATGCAATCTATCATCTGAGGACAATCTCTTTAAATGTTGCAACTGTCAAATGCTCTTTAGCCTTTCCACCACACAGTGTAAATGCATTTTTCATGATGGACTGCAGAGACAGCCTCCCTTCTAGGACACAATCTATGAGCTAAATGAACTGCTCTGCTTCTTTGGTGTGACAGATAGATTGGCTAACTCCTTCTCAGAGTCAGTCTGGCTCAGAGGTGTTAGCAGCCACAAGGCTTTGCAATCAGACTTTATTCTCTTGTCCATCACGGAAGTCCCACATAGGGCCTCTCTTGATTAAAGTTCCACTGTGACTGACTCATACAATCTGAGTCCTGCTGGCTTAGCAACAGCTGGAGTTACTCTGCCTCTTTTCCGATGTCTAGTAAAATCCTGCAAATCCTGCATATATGTATATATATGAGTGACATGTAACCTTAGGAACCAGGACATGGTTTAATATTACACAACCATTCTGGCTTGTTTGATTTCAACGCTCTTGGGGCCAATTCAGTCTACCTTAAAGATGATCCTGCGACATCTACACAATATTGTATTCATCCAAGTCAAAGCTGGGTAAAGTACATCACCTGCTACGCCAGGCTGAGATGCCACCGTATCATCAACCCCCTTTTCCTGTAGCAGTCTAGTTATGTGTATGTGCTGATAGATAGAGATAGATCTTCATGACATATTTATGCCTGTATTTATTGTGGTATAAGATTCATGGCAAATGTTATAGGCGTCCAATCAGCATGATTAACAGGTTTGGAGGTGGGAGGTACAATTGTTGTCATCATGCTCTTAGAGGTGTGAACCTACTACATCAGCCCAGTTGCCTGTGTTCCTGTCATTTATAACACCCAGTGGTGATTCCTGCAGGATGGATTATAATATAATACAGCTCATATTTCAATCTTTCTACATCAAAGGCATTCAAAAAGTAATCCAGGGTCATCCTCAGCTCTTCTATTTCTGTACTGACCTCAGAACAGCCTCTGGATGGTGAACAGATGATACATCTCAAAACACAATGGCACAGGCTAGATGTTGCTCTTAGCATACAAGGAAGCTTTTCTTATGACAATAATACTAGTACACTAAGTGAGCAGGTACTTCATTATCAACTATAATTAACTCATTTTCATTTTTGCTCCACAACATGCCTTACACTTAGCCAGGTCAAGTCCATAAATTTACCAAAAGCCATACATTTAGATGTATGGGTTGTAGTAAGCTGCCTTTTGATTTTGTCTTTGGTTAACGACAAACAGGACACATTTATTTTTCTGTGGGCTGTAAGAGGAGGAGGTGAAAACACCTGTGTTGTCCTGTGACAAAGCATGCCTTCCACTTGTCTAACCATTAGCCTTTGTAAAGTAAAGCACCAAGCTAGGTGTTCACATTAAAACTACAGTGAGCATAGAGACGCAATAAATAAAATAGGCAGCATAAAATGAAACAAAATACTGCAACAACTGGAGGGACAATTGTGTAGTGTACAATGAAGACAGGTAAAATTGCTGATTTGAGTAGGCAGCTACTTTTTAAAGGTGCAGCCCTGTTTGTGTAATAGGGATTTTTAGGGTGGTACTACCCCCTGAAAGGAGATAGTACACACTTTACCAGATCCCCCCTGCTAATTTACATTATGAAAGGGCTACACAAGCTGTACAAAATGTCTTTGAGCACAGAGTTTAATCCACCGTATAATTTCAATTCAATCTTTGTGTAGTAAGCAGTATGGTTTTTCCAAGGAAGCACAATGAATAATCATCATCGTTGCTAAAGACACTGAAATTGAGAGAATCTAAATGTTATTGATTCTAGAGGGGAAATTTGGTCATCCTAGCAGCAAGTTAGAGAGGTGTAAGCTGAGGAGAATTGAAGAGTTTAAGTGAGAATATGACACAGAATCTACTCAAATGGATCTTAAAGATTCTGTGATATGTGATACATTCTGTAATTATCTTACATGCCTTTTCATTATGGTCTTGAAAGATTTAGAAGAAATAAAAAATGTAGTCTTTTCTCCACAGTATCTTTTGGCTACCAAACCATCAATTTAATCAAAAATCCAAGGCCAGAAGAGAAAATGACAGCTCTTCAAATGCCAGACAAAATAAGGACTGAAAGCCAGTAAAAAGCCTCCAATGTGAAAGCCCAAGGGCTTATCTGAGTAAAGGGAAAGGTTCATGGAGTGTTGCACACAGAAGTATGATGCACGGAGCTGAGACAGTTGGCCACTGAGCATCACAAGGAGCTGGGTTTCTTTTACATTATGTATTTCTATCTCAACTTTCTGTAGGGTTCCACCCATCTGAGCAAGCCCCTGTTTGTGGGGGCAGATGCCAGTCAGTCCCCTGAGGGATAGAAGCGCCTTATCTGTAGGGAGCATTGCATATAGGCCGACTGTGAAAAGACAGACAAAATGACTGAAATGATGCTTGAAGCAGTGTTTCAGTGGGGTTAGACATCTCTCAGAAAGATGCATTACAGAGGCTTCAAGCAGATTGAACCTTGGGGTGGTAAGCTCATGGTGGGCCTCTGCTGTTTGATATTTGAACACATTTTCTGCATGTCTGTATATGATAATGCAACTTTTTATTCCCTCCATCAGTATAGAGTCATTTATTGAGGCAGAGAATACTGAATATGGCACATTATGTTTGAGTTATGAACGGTAAGTGCCACTTGTCATCAAAGGTAAAACAAAAAAACAGACAGGGGAAAACAAAGAATGGGTCATCTTATGCTCAAGACACTAAATATCCACCCCCACCAGCCATGAGATAGTGTCAATCAACAAAGTGCACAATTACAATCAAACGTGTTATCTATGGGACATGTGACCTCTGGTCTATTTTTACAACAGCAGAGGGAATGACAGCTCAGACACCCAGGGACATGAAGTATGCATATACATTTTCTCATATGAAAGCTTTGGCCATACTATACCACGCTATGTGTGTGGTATGTATGCTAAGCTACCTAACATGCCTTCATAATGCCCGACAGCACCCCCACCCCCCTCCACACACACAGACACACACACACACAATGCTTTTGAGTAAACAAAAAGGCCAAATATTGATGATATAGATAGCCTTTGTTCAGTGTTATTCCATCGCCTCACAGAAGGCTTAACTGTACACAGGGACAGGAAGGTAACCAGATAGGAACTGTTTACACTAAACATGAGGACATAAGAAAAGCAGTGCTGTCTGAGGTAATTTACAAATGGCAAGACAACTGCTTTCAAAGACAAAATTATAATAATATAAATGTGAAGACACAAATGATGACAGTTATGGATGCTTTGCTGAAGAATACTGTCAAATACATGGTGTGATTGATGACCTTTTAAATGTTTTCAATGGGAGGTAGCAGACTAACAAATAGTTATATAGAAGATTATTACCAAAAACACATTATCGGAGATTATCAGACAGACCTATAGACAAAACAGTGGGCAGTGGGTGGCTATTTAGCCCACCACTTTTGTTTCTTCTTTTAAAGTGTTAAAACACAAGTTGAGGTTTTACGGGGCCTGTCTCCTAACCAGGAGCAGTAATCTATGAGGGAAGACAACAGACAGTGTTTTTCTACCACATGGTACCAGCTCGACTCAACTCTAATTACCCCTTTTTGTTTCTCCATCAGGTAAATGTTGTAGGTGGTATCTGGCAGCTGGTCATTTTTTTGGTATTATCTCCATCAAGGTTCCAAGCAAGCTAAGTCAACACCAAAAGGTGAAATAAGAAAAGCTGCAGACTACTGATTAGTCAGAGAAACTTGATAACCAGCTCCTACTCCTTAGCCTGACAAGGTAACTCACTGCTCCTATTAGATCATCAGGAACGGGAGGACCATCATGGCCCTGCTAACACCAACGCTAGCAGACCACAAGGCCACCCTTCTAGCAGAGATCAAGACAGGTTTGATTCCATGGTTGGCACTTTCTAGATCTCCCTAGTTGACCACCAACAACGTATCTCTAAGTTAGAACTGTTTGCAGAATCGACAAATTTGGTACTCGGGTCAAAACTCACCACGGTGGCCGCAGACAATGATATGCTAAAGGCTAAGCTAATCGAATTAGAGAGCGACCGACACAGTTTTTTCCGCAACTGCTGTTTAATGTGCTTTGTGAGAACCTTTTTTATCTTCACCTCCAGTGTTGGAGTAGGCCCATCGCACACTAGCTGCTAAGCAAGGCCTGTCTAAAAGGCATTGAGACTTGTGGTGATCTTCTTTTACCATTTCCAGACTTGGGAGCTGGTGGTTCGCGAGGCTTGGAAACTCAGAGGCAAGCTGAAATACAAAGACTCCTTCATTTACATTTTTGAGGTCTACTGCCCAGAGGTTTTGGAGCAACGTGCATTGTACCGGCAAGCCATAAAGGAGCTGTACAATCTTAAGCCGTTAAGCATACTCTATGCTTCCCAGCGAGGCCATTTATTATGACTGAAGACGGCTCCAGAAAACACCTGAAAGAGGCAAAACACTTCGCATCCTGTTGACGAAAGGATCCCATGGCTGCTGAGGACTGACTTTGGCTGTCCCTTAATCTTCTACATTACACGATATTCGTGGTCACCTTTTTTAGGTACACCTGGTTTGGCTAGCTAGCTATACTAGTTCATACTGTTCTTCCTAGTGTTTGGTATGTGCTTGGTATAATTTTTACTTCATTTAGTTCCTCTCACTTCCTCTTATTGCAGGCTTACTCATTTGTTTATTTAACTTGTTTATTACTCTTTGTTGTTATGGTCATTATTGCTACTACTATTTGTGCTATCACTACAAATGAACATTTAGCACATTCAGTTCGAGCTTAGCAGCCAATTTATACTTATCAAGGCCTATTAGTTTGGTTATTGTATGATGCTAATTTAATCCCGCTGTTACTCTTCTGGCCCAAATCTCCCTGATACTTACACAATGGGTCGGAGGACTGTTCACAGAGTAGACATCGTTCCGACATCGTTCAGGGTTAATGCCTGTGTGCAATGGACACTCACAGTGTCTTCTTCAGAAGAGCTCCTTACTTCCTGCTCTATATGTTAGATATGTGTGTCTATATGAGTATGAGTTTTTTCCCCTTACTCTTTTCCCCCCTCTTTTTGTTTTTGGTCCCTTTAGTTGTGGTCATACCTACGTGCAATATTTTCCTCATGACGCTTTTAAATCAAATAAGATACGGGTTCCATAAGCGATGCAGTTAGGTTCATATCATGGAATTTAAGACAGATGGGTAATGCTATAAAAATGGGTAAAGTGATGGCCCACCTTCAACAACTTAAGTGCAAAATTTTTTTAAAATCAGGAAACACATCTCTACATTAGGGAGATACCTCAACTGAGGCTGGGCTTGACAATTATTTCACCTCATGCTCAATGCTGCAATTGTGATTCTGTCCCCTTCATACCCTTCCAATCATCTCATATTAGAGTCAAGTCTAGGTGGTACCACACAATGGAAACCTTCTCCAATAAGAAACTCTGGCAAGCCATTAAATAGTCTGGGACATAATTCTACCATCTATAACCTAAACTTAATGTATTGTATTTCTTTAAACTCTAAACTAGTTATCTTACCTAGCAGCTGCACTCCACGAGTCAGACCATAAACATCAATTAGGGCCCAGAGGGGCTCAGCTGTGCGGACTCCACTGAAAAACAACATTGGACTGGACTCGTTAATGCGATAGAAAACTCGACCCTTCTTGTCAACCCAAAAGGCAATGACATTTCCCTCGTTGGCAAATTCCTCAGGAAGGGCCTTAGCCCAGAAGCCACTCTGGGACACCAGGTCAGGGCAGGCGTACTTAGGCAGGTTGTCTGGATTTATCCTAGAGGGGTCTTTGGAGGTGAAACCCAGACGCAGAGCCCCGCTCCAGCAGCACTGCTTTTTAGTAATCTGGGGAAAAGAGAACCACACAAGGTGTTAGTGCTCTGATTTTGTTGCCATTTAACAAAAGACAGTAAATGACCCTAAAATTCAAACTCTTTCTTCCCCCTGAAATCCAATCTTTTTATTTGATGCAAAGGTGTAGTGTCAACCAAGGATAAAAATAATAAAACAGTACTGACAGTTTTAAAGATCTCTGACTTCTAGAGCCCAAACACTCCAAACTAACATTAGATACCTTTAGGCGGACTTGTTCGTACAGCGCAATTGGCCTGTTGCTGAAGGTGATGGCATTGCAGAAACTGGCCTGCCTCTTGACTGTCTTTTGAGCAAGGTCCATAACGATTTGGGATCCCTTGGCATTTGGATGGAAGAGAAGCGGGTTGATGGAGAGAGGTCCACCAACACTGCTGCACTGGATAGGCAGACACCTCTTGGGTTTGTGGTGGCATCGGTGTGATGTGGACGGAAATGGGCCACCGAGTGAGTCTAAGGGAGGGCAAGACAAAAAGGAGAGAAGTTTCTGTGTTAAACAAAAATGTCCTAATCAAGAGCAGGATGTTTTGTTCTCCATAATCTAACATTTCAGTTGTTGTATTTGTGAGCGATGAAGTAATAAGGTTATCAACAATAATCATGGTGGGCCCTTCAGGGTGAAAAGCAAATCTCTATCACAAGTCAAGATTCAAACACATGTCCACGACAAATTATGTTCTTCAGTTACTAACAAACTGCAATGTTCCCAGACAAACAGCCCTTTTAGAAACCAATGGATGCAATAAATGTCTACTGTAAACCATTCGGGTGGGCATCTGTCACCACAAGTCCTTAGCAGAAGCCATGTGTTGGGCTGGCAGCGTTATGCAGTTTCAACATATTACATACTGCAAAACATCTATCCATTATCTGATGAAATCACAAATGAAGATTATTCTTATATTTAGAGAAAAAATGAAAAAGATGCCAAACACCAACCAGTCAAACTATAAATATAATAAGTTCTAAACAAGATCAAATATCACATATCACACTTTGTCATTTGCTTCATCCTTAAACCCAGCAGCTTTACAGCTGCTTGCCAAGAGTCACAAAGACAAGGAATTGACTGATTGGAAATTAGGTGCATGGATATCCTCTGGCTGCAGAAGGGTACAACAACAATACCTGAGTACACTGACTTTCCAAAACTTTCATGTTAAAATCTGAACTCTGGTTTAAGTTTTTGGTTTGACACAGCACCGAATTGCAAATCCTAAAACACTCAGCAATCTGATACTCTTTCAATATGTTATATATCATCATGCTGTGATGGAAAATGATTTCCAGAAGTTTGTCTATTTGTGTTTGCACATTCCAGTATTTTGTGGTGAAAGAGTAACGTGTTGTGGTAACGTTCTCTCAACTGCTTTGGTCTTATTTTTTACATCAGATACTGGGCCAAATCTTCTTCAAAGTTCTCCTGTGGATATTTTTCAGGCCTCTACCTGCAGGCTGAGAAAGCAATAATGCCAGCAATAGCAATTGTGACTGCAGGCTGAGAGACAGATTCCCATTCCTTACTCGGAGCACTACATGTCTACCAGCTGTGTTGTATTATGGACTATCCAGGCTACTGTCAGTGGAGAAATTGGTATGCCTGTCTGGTCTTTGATTGATTTCTTCCTGTACGATTCCCTGGCTAGAAATAACTCCCATCTCCTCAAATCTAAGGGATTGATACCAAGCTTGAGGTTTACCCTTGATATATCAGCTTGTTGCATTTTTTTTTTCTTTACAATCAAACTCCAGAGAGCTATGCTGGAAACATTTCAGCACGCACCAAATGTTTGGCCAGCTATATACGAAAAAAAGAAAAGGCAAGAACATGAATCAAAAAAATTTAAAATAAGATATGTTTCTGCTTTTAAAACTATGAGAGGGTGTTGAAATGTTAGTCCATCGTATGGCTTGCAAAAACCAATAACTGTAATTGAAAATGTCTAGGTAAAATTATGGTTATGCTTTATGGTGCTGTGGACTCTATAGCTGCAGTTATAATCACAGAGGACTGTTATTTTAACTGACCTCATTCATGTAGCAAACAGATGAAAGCTAACGCAGCAGATGTTCGGTGGAGTCATGATAAGACTAGACCTAGAAAACAGCTCACTTTGTGCTCATTCTCCCTTTCTTTGTCTCTCTTTGTAGTAATCAAGTAATGACCATTCAGGTTTTTCACCCTGTAAGCATGTCTGCCGTTTCAATCCGGTCTCCACCATAAGAGCACAGTTGAGCCCTTTTGTTTTAGGCAGAATCACAGGAGGCAGATTGAGCTGAATGCATTACCAGGCTCTAAAGAGGCGCAGCTGCTGTAGAGGGAAACAGGCTATGTGTGAATTCATGTTCCTTAGCAACCCCTTGTATCTAAAGGTCCCGATCAGTGCAGCTATCAGCTAGGATACAACAGATGCCTTTTGTTTACTCAGACACAACAAAATGATATTTATAGGCTCCAGTTCTTGCTGTTTGCAACTCTGCTTGCATGTGCTTTCAGTTTATTCAGACACAGGGGCCAACAACTGTTTGTCTACTGTTTATCAGGATAAGTATAATTCTCATAACCGTTTTAAAACTATATTTAATGAAACAACTTGACTAAACAGCTTGGAAAGGAATTGGTAGTTGCAGGTAAACAGAGGGATGTACTGATTCATACACTAAAACAACTAGTGCTGCATGTTTAACCTAACAGCAATCACAACAGAAGGTGAATACCCAAATCAAACTCAATTGGACCATCAGCATCCAAAGATCTGGGTTGGGTTGAAACAAAATTTTGAAATCAGGTTTGGTAGAATTACAAAATTCAGAGCCTGCTGATGTAGAATGATGCTGAAATTGGCTCCTGTCAACATCGCTCTGACAGCTGCTTCTTTTAAATCTGCTTTTTGAATGGGTTGCCTGGGATTAAAAGTAGTATTAACAGCCTCACAGGAGCCATTTTGCTAAAGGTCACAGAAAAACTTGTATTCCTCGGCCCCCCGGAGTGTAGAGGAAGGCAGCACACACATACACACAAGACAGCTCCTATCCCTCATCAGTACACAGGGTTGTGTGATACTAATACCTGTCATACCAATAAACACCTCTGTTGAACAGTGAGCTACCCTCTTGCCACTTTATTTGGCTTATGAACACTAAGTGAGCGGTGACCAGTGTGTGTGTGCAAGCTTTGTGTGTATTGTATCTGTAGACTTGTGTTACTCATGGGCCATCAGTTAAGTGGTTTACCATGCAAATATGATTTTACAGGTGGGCGTAAAAGTATTCAAATATTTGCTCATTAGTTGCAATTTACCTCCTGGTCCAGGGGAACAACTGTAAAAGCTATTCTCTGAATTAAATGCTCTCATAAGGTAACCGTTAAGCTGTATTATATGGACTGGTTGGTCCTTTTGCCAAAAAAGAAGGTTCACAGAGTTTGTAGTTGTAACACTATATTACACATGGAAGGTATAGCCTACTGATTCATAAAGCATTGAATTAAATGTGTGTAATGAATCCACTTTTGTAGTGAACTTAACTTTTTTTGTGTCGATCTAAGCAGCAACTCACACCTGCGTACCTAACAGGTAGGCTGAAACAAACCTTGCCTTGTATTTGCAGGTAGCACTGACCCAGATCTCCACCATATATAACCATTATGTCTAAATTTAGCAGCGTGGAAACATGAGTCTGTAGCATTCAGTCATAACAGACTATTAGTGCTTATGAAGCTCAGGTAGCCCACATACCAGCCCACTCCCTGTACTCGTTGCTATGTAAAGCCCAGCTTAACACTCATCCTCTGAGAGAACACACACACACACACACACACACACAGAGTTTGTGTGCATATACCATGGCCTTTAATATTAAATTGTTGAGCCATGTGAGAACATGGAAATATCCATTCATGCAGACTAGTCTTGGGTTTAACAAAACTACCATTATCAACTCATTATCATCATAGAAAAGTCAAAAGCAGATGGTCTTCTGTACTAAAAAATAAAACCTTGGCTTTAATTAATTGTTAAAAGCCAAATATGTTAAGGTTTTTAGCTTACATAACCTTCAAATATTTGCTTCCACCTACATAATTAAATTTTGTTGAACCTCTTATTAAATTAATTAAGGTCAAGCATTTTTTGTGTGCACAAAAGTTGGTAGTGGCAAATGTTACTCTTCCTGTTTAAAATATGAAACTTCAGAAATTATTTTTAGTAGTATTATGATCAAACATTTGGACACTTCTAAATGTGGAGAGGTGCCATCAAAGGCTTCTGTGAGTCGCTGAACACACAGGAAGCTGTTGTAGAAAAAGAAAGTAGGTAAAGCCAACTCTTGCAATTTGTCAGTGCTCATTTTATGTTGCGTTTTGTCTTTATAAATATAAAGAGTTATTCAATTATTGACGTGACACAGAGTTTCAAAAACATACAACTGGCATGAGGTCTCACCTTGGCTATAATAACGTAATTACCACCTTCTACAGCAAGCATAAATCAGAATATTTTTTTCTAATGTATTCTGAGAAAAGTCTAACTAATCAGAGTTAAGTTTAAGACTTTAAGACTTAGGTTCAAACCAGAAGAGTACTATATACTGTATCCAGGTACTACTGTTACACCACTGTTATGTCTGCTTTACTGTCATTTTCTTTGGGGTGGGGCAGGGAGGGCTGGTCCAAGCAGAGTCTTACGCTACTATAAGCTTGATGGCTAAAAGTAGTACGCTGTCCTTTATTCGAGTTGACTCTTAGTAGATCATTTGACAGAGTGATTTACAACACCGCCAACAAGACTGGAGGGCAATGACAAACAACATCTTAATGATGTTTACATAGCAGTGTCTGGATGATGTATTCAATCCCACTGACTCATGGTAAAATGACATTTCAGCTTGATGTAACATCAACTGAGAAATGAATCACGCAATAAAAGCAGCAATTAATCACATGCTTTATCATTTCGGGCTTAGATGCTTAAAAAACACAGCTCAGCCAGGAGGGCTTAATGTGCTATATCTGCTACGAGCCCATGGCTTATGTACAGTGGCAAGAAAAGGTATGTGAACTTTTTGGAATTTTAGGATTTTCTGCATTCATTTGTCATAAAATATGATATGATCTTTATTTATGTCGAGTATTAACAAATATAATGTGCCTAAAGTAATAAAAAAAATCTGAATTTTCATGTCTTTATTAAGATGAAGGTGAAGATGACTAAACTAAATATAACAAATTAATGAGGAAAACCATGAATTTCCACATTTTTCACATGCGTTTTCTTGCCACTGTATGGTGCCTTTTAGAGTGTCGTTCTTCCTACTGAACTCCATGTGACAGTTGTTACACAAATACAGACCAAGGGTATGAAAGCCATTAGGCTGTGTGTGGCACAGTGACAGGGAGACTACTACTCTGGTAGTGACAGTAACTGTATCTGGAGCTACCTGGAGACAGGTACTAGGAACTTGGCGCAGACTCATGACTCATCATGTTGGTGGTAACCGACAGGCTGGACAGGCTGCCAGGCAACATCATGACAAATCTCTCTGTTCAGAGTTGCTGCATTGGCAGATTATAATAATGCCTCTACTCAGGGACGCATCGGGTGATCCTGTAAATTAAAACCATTTACTCTAAACTTGCTCAGATATGCTGTCAATACATTGTGTTACGTCATAATCAGACTAAATTGCAAATTAGTTTCACCTAATTCAATAACATTGACATGGTGTCTATGTAATTGTGTCTGTTAGGGCAGGAGCTGTTTTTGCCACAAGTTATATACTTTTCCAGTCAAAAGCCTTGTCAGTAACACTTAAATCACATTCCTGCAAATCTTCTACAATAAAAGTCAAAAAAGGGAAAGATGCTAGACTTTTACTGCAAAGTTTACTGAAGTTGTGTTGATGGCATGAATCAGCATGGATCAGGATAAACAGTGCAACAGTCTAATAATTGTAATTAATTAGTGAATGAACAGTGTTGAGGTACACATGGAGTAAAGGAAGTAGGATTACTGTAAGAGCTTGTCTTTAAACTCAGCATTAAATAAATAAATCATAATAATAATTCTGATTACCCGATTGTTTAGTCCATTGGCTGACAAATGTCAATCACATCTTCCCCTTAGCCCATAGATGCCTCTTTCTATTTACATAGGTGGTTCAACTTCAAAACCATATACCAGCTGTTTTTCTACAGAGAACCACCAGTCAGGCTATTACATCACTGTGGGCATCTGAATACGTTGCTCCTGACTTTGCAAGCCTACACTGGCATCCGAACACGACTCTTATGTGTTTGTACTGCTTATTGTGAAAGCTGTGAAAAGCAATTTGGTCCACTATGCTAGGAATCACTGTGCAGTTAAATAAATTAAATAAATGATCCACCAACTGTTATCTTTAAAACAAAACTTTAGTTGATTGGTCAAGATCCTGACACGAGCGGTTCTTTGGTCTTGACTCGCAAAGAGATTGGTCTTTAAGAACTGGCTCCAAAATATAGTAATTTTCAACAATCTAAATGTAAGGAGGATTAACACATTTGAAAAGTTGCGTGTTTGGCACTTTCCTTAAAATAAACTATGAATAATTAATCAAATACTAAAATAAGTTGTTGATTCCTTTTCTGTAATTGAGGTTGCTAACCATTTCAACACTACCTTTACAGTATGTGACTCCATGTTTGTGCATATTTAAAATTAACTAGAAATTCCTAACCTGGGTTTACTCTACTGTGGAGACACTTTGCTATCAATAATTCACACCATTATGACCTGGCAGAGAAACGTGAGACAGTGGGGAGGATGAAGTCTGGCTGACGACGTCCACTATATCACCACTAGTCTTCTGTTACTGGATTCTATTTATGAGCAGGACTGCACGACAATAATCAATAAATAATAATATTGTGAGGCCACACACAGTGCAGCACAATGTAATCCAGTGATAATTCTTTTGCAGTAGGAGGAAGCAGGCTGGTCGAGAGGCGTAATGATATGCAGCAAGTATTGACTGAGAGTGGGCAAGATGCTTTTTAGTACTGGCAGGAAGTCATCCTGTGGGTGCCGTTTTGAAGGTGACCTGTCATGAGGATGAAAGGATGAAAAGGCTGCGCCCGCACACGCACATGCACACACTCGCATATACACAGACATGATTTTGTGTGCTAGCTGGAGAATCTTAAGGTTACACACATATGCCTGTCTCCATGTAGATGACAGCCTGTTGCCCCAGAACATACTGGCTTATGTCGGGAGAAGTAAGAACACATGGCTGACACTGACATTGGCTTTTAACAATGCCTGTCCTGGAGATATGTTTCTGTCACTCCATAGCAACAGTCACGGCCTGATTAAAGCTCTGTTATTTCTCTTATATGAAAAAAGGGAAGAATAAAAAAGCAGAGGACCAAATATGTTCAGTGGTGGCTGGAGTGCTGTGTTAACTGTCCAAGGACTTTATTTGGCATTTAATAACCTGAAGCATATCCCATCATTTTACTGAGATCTGATCTTATTCTAAGACGTTAAGAAACTTCACTTTGTTATATGGCATCTCTTCAGCCGCATTTGGATACTGAATATAATTCAAATTCAACGGAGCCAGACACTCAGTCGAACAAGCCTGTGCAGCATCAGACACTGGCCCACTTTCAGTCAATCGGGAGCACAGAAGTGGAGCTCCCACACACTGGGCAGACTCAATTATGCAACCGACTCAGCAAACACTTGATGTGCTCTGGTGCTTCACACCTGAGAACAACAGCCTGCAGAGGTGTGACTTTAGAAAACATAATCTGTTCCTCAGTAGCTAACACCTTTCTTACTCCTGCATGTAAACGGCGATGTTGTATAACAGACTTCTATTGAAGGAAAGTGTAGTTCTTCACCAGCTGCATTTGCTTAGTTCCTGAACGAAGCAGCGGAAGAAATCAAATACTTTCAATCACTAGCTTTGGGTCACCATAGCAACTGTACTTTAATAATAAACTCAGTTTAACCCCCTCCGCTTCACACTGGGATTAACTGACTCTGTTCACTTGTAAATATCACTTTTCTGAATGTAAGGTAGCAAGGGTTGCTAGATACAGTTATTGAATATTTTATTTTAAATGGTTGATGAAGTGCAGCCCATTGTTTATGAATGACCAGGTGTCAGTTGTCTGAAACGCTCTCTTGGGGTAAATGACTGCTTTCTATCAGCAGTGATATAGTACTGTGAGTGGGCTAATGTACAAAAACTTGTTATTACTGCAATATGTTGCAATAATAACCAGTAGGGGTGTAATGGTTCTGGAACCATGTTGTAAGGCATCCAGGGACAGTAGAAAGTGCAGTTCATCTGTGTTGTAATGCGTGAGCAGCTGGTTATTGTAGTGGTAAGATCACCGCCTTCCATGTGGGAGGGTGTTCGAATCCCAGCTGTGGCCTACCTCCAGTAGGGGTCCTTTGGCAAGACCTCCTTACGCTAACCCTGCCTACCCTTGTAAGTCGCTTTGGATAAAAGCGTCTGCCAGATGACTAAATGTAAATGTAAATGTTTGGGAACAATAGAGAGTGCAGGGAGTAGGCCATCTGTGTTTCGAAAGCTCACTGCATTTGTTTGATAACTGTAGTTGAATGAAATTATTAGTTTAGTGTACTTTAACAATAATAATAATAATAAAATTAAATACAGTGCAATTTTAAGATTTTATTCATCCCTGGTTTGAAATTCACAATCTACCAAGCAGCATGTAAAGTAATTGAAATTGGAATTATTAGACTTAAAACATACATTGAGCAAAAAAGTGAATAAGGTCATTAAAACTAGCTAAATTTTTACTGCATCTGCAAGTCATCTTGTATTGGTACTCTGGTACTGCTACTTTAACTTAAGCAAATGATCTGAGTACTTCCTCCACCACTGGGGAAATGCAGGGAAAGTTTATGGCCGAAGAACACAGTAACCGTGGAAACTTGAAACCTACATTATGTTTAAAAAATAAAAAAATAAATGGGATTTCTTAACAAAAAAAAACCTGATCAGACATACAGTGTAGACATTGTTGATGTTGTAAATGGCTATTGTGGCTGGGAACATGGCTGTTTTAAATTGAAGAGCTACATATAAATCATTGCTCTCCTGTGGAACCAGCTCCCAGTTCAGGTTCTGGAGGCAGACACCCTCTCTACATTTAAGACTAGACTTAAAACTTTCCTTTTTAATAAAGCTTATAGTTAGAGATGGATCAGGTGACTCTGAACCATCTCTTAGTTATGCTGATATAGGTTAGTCTGCTGGGGGAACTCTACTGACAAACTGAGCTCCTCTCCTCTCTCCTCTCTCCTATATCCATTCAAATACTACCATTGTATGTCATTAACTTGTGTCTTCTCTCTCTTGTAGTTGTGTTTCCTCCTCTCTGTCTCCCTTTCTCTGTACTTTTCTGCAGGTATCCTCGGCCTGGAGCTGTACATCTCCAGAATCCAGTTAACCTGCCCAGTGTTCTTGCTGCTTGTTGTTGTTTTTGTTGCCTGCTGTTCTTTTCTCTCTTCTCTTTCCACTCACTCCAACCGGTCGAGGCAGATGGCCGCCCACTATGAGCCTGGTTCTGCTGGAGGTTTCTTCCTCTAAAGGGAGTTTTTCCTCTCCACTGTTGCCTAAAGTTTGCTCAAATGGGATTGTTGGGTTTTCTCTATAATTTTTTATATAATTATACTCTGTAAGGTCTTAAACCTTACACTGTAAAGTGCCTTGAGGTAACTTCTGTTGTGAATTGGTGCTATACAAATAAAACTGAACTAATGAACATTTATCAATTTTATCAAAAGGGTAACTGATCATTGGAAAACTCTTCTTCAATTATGTTAGCACAGCTGAAAACATCTGTGTTTCCATAGTTATCCCAAACATTTGAATGGTAATATATAAATAATTATTAATAAACCAGTGTTTCATTAAAGTCACCACTGAAGTTGGCAGGTAGTAAAAATATGTGATACACTGTAGGTACAACAGCTATTTCAAGGACATCTGACATTCTGGAGAACAGATTAACGGTAAAACTGCTGAACTTGTCCACAAAGTAGTCTATTGCATGTTGAATGGTAAGATGCTGCTCTACTACTACTGCTACTACTTTAGCTGCATCATAATTGTCAAGTCTAAGCCTTCCTGATCCAAGCACTAAATATATTCTATATATGATATTCTGTATTTAATGCATAAATACATTAAACTACATTATAGCATTACAACAAAATGATGACTGCAACATCAATATACTCTCTCAATGCAATATCAATGCAATGTGAAGTCAGTATGAGTTTTCCTTTCTTTATGATATAAAAACCTCCCCTGATCAGTGCGGTGTATGTGATGGGGCCGTCAGAGGATGCACACATTAGCTGCTATCTCGGCAGTCTTGCCGCTGTCTTAGCCTGTCCCTCTTTCACTAAGTGGATTCATGTCAGGGCTTTAATTAGAACAATCAGGTGACCAAACCCAGCAGAGGCTATAGGAGCAGGGCCTCTACTTTACTCCCATAGGTTTGTTAACATGAAGTTACCATAACATACCAATAACAACTCTGTAGTGTTAGCTCCAACACACGCTGCTCGTCTCAAGCGCTGCTGGAGGGAGATACTCAGGATGAGGGTTGTTGCTCGTCGCCACCACAACATCAGACATCACAAGGCCTGGAGCTGTCCTGCATTCAAACCTACTGTTGACTTCCACTGTTCTTCAAGTGACATGTAAAGCTACCACAGAGCTCCTCAACGCACACGCACCTATAGACTGTTAGGAGCAAAGGAGGACTCGGTGGTTTACAGGGAAAGCCACAAAGCCTCCGAGTGGGAGCACGGCACGAGTCATGCAATTGGATCAATCAATGTATGGATACGGCTGAGAGCAGCTGCTCACACGCACACACACACACACACACACACACACACACACTGTCTTTATTAACGAGGGGAAAGCACACCGCAGCCCAGAGCGGAGGGAAACCCCACGGCCTCCCATCCCTCACCCTCACCGACATGTTGGCTCCCCCCCCCGCCGCCGCCGCCGCCGCCGCACGGGCTCTTATAAGGTCTTTTGTTAGAGCGCGTGGAGGTGACGTCTCCTTAATCAACGGACGCAGCTGCGCGCCTCGAGCCCTCCGCTCTAATTAGCGGAGTGACGTCACGGCGAGCGCAGAGTCCGGCGGCAGAATGGCAGCTGATGACAGCGGCACCGGCTAAGTAACGAACATAACGTAACAGAACTAACGGGGCTCAGCTGCTGGGCCTAGAAACACACACAGGAGCGTGTACACGGCCCCAAACACACACTCACACACTAAACATTTCTGCCTTACCGTAGAAGGCATTTCGTGTTATCTGTCCACCCATTGCTTTGTCCCCTCACAGTCCGTCTACCGTGTGCGTGGATTACTGAGACGTCCTCGCTGCACAGCTCGGCGCTCCCGACATGATGGGCAGCCTGTGGCCGTCGCTCCACCGACGAGATGCAAACGCTGGGAAAAGGCAGGACCCACACCTCCTCCTGTGCGAGCGCAGGAGGACACGATACGCGAAGGCAACTCCCCCCTTTTCCCCCCTCCATTCACCGAGCGCTCTCTCCGCCTCGGGTCCCACTCACTCACTTCCACTGAGGATTTACATAGAAGGCGGAGACTGCGCCGGGCGGTGTCAGCCCCCTGTACAGGACGTGGAGCGTGGACAGGACACGGGGAAGAATACAGCAGTAAATGTTAAAATGTATATTTAGGTATCATTTGTTGTTTAGGTAAAGCAACTTGTGCAAAAACAGGTTTTACAGTCTAAAAGTAAGACATACAGTGTGTGTCTCAGTATGGATCCCTGTGTCCAGAGGTCACATTCTTCACTCTCAGCACTCACCCCTTCACCTTCCTTGCTTCCCCATGTGTCTCACGGCCCTGGCAGACAAACTGGGTGAACCCTCAAGAGTCAGACCTCTGACTTAGGCTGTCATCGTGCCGGCCATGCTGTGGTGACCTCAGAGCCTCAGTCTCACTGCTCTGCACGTTGTTTTTCTTTTTTGAATGTGTCCTCCGTGCACCTCCACATTGAAACCATGGAATACAAACATGAGGATTGCCTTTAATACTTAGCAAGCCTGAAGTCTGGAACCCATAGACATGACCAAATGCTGAGTTTCATCCCTCGAGGTAAACTGCCAGGCCTTTACTGCAGCTGCTTTGATCTGCCGCTTGTTTGTGGGTCTTCCTGCCTCCAGCATTGTCCTCAGTAAGTGAAAAGCGTGCTGTGTTGGCTTGATATCAGGTGTCGGATTTAGCCAGTGAAGTGCATCTTATTTCTTTGCCTTGAGAAACTCTTGGGTTGCTGTCGCTGTACGGTTTGGGTCATTATCCATCATCAATAAAAAAACAGCGTTCTATGAGTTTTGCAGCATTTTGGCTGAACCTGAGTATAGTTAGTATAGTATATAGTAGTATATATATAGTAGTATAGTCCATGCACTTCAGAAGTTATCCTGATACTTTTAACAGTCAGGTCATCAATAAACACTAGTGACATGGTTCCACTGGTAGTCCTACATGCCCATGTCATAACACTGCCTCCAACATGTTTGAAACATAATGTGTTATCTAAACCGTTCTAATTACATCTCCATACACCTCTTCATCATTCTGGTACACGTTAATACTGCTTCCATCGTTCCAAAGACTCTTATCTGTACTATTCTGTACTAGAGAGTTACCAGAGGTTTGTGCCTTGTTGTCAAAGTAACGTGTCTCTCAACTGTATAACTTTGACTCTAGTGTGTTCTTGAATTCAGTAGATGTTGTTCTTCTTCACCATGAATATAAATCTGCAGTCATCCACTGTAACTGTTATACATGATCTTCCAGGTCTTTTGTTGTTGCTGAGCTTGTCCATTCTGCTTTTCAACATTTCTGACATCTCTGATGGGTTTATAGTGTTTTTTAGAGGCTAATTGCAGCCTCCTACACTTGCACATACTGTATACCCATTTGGACCCCATGTTAAAAGTTCCAGAGAACAGCTACCAAAATGCAAATGTAACACTCAGAACCACCTCCAGGACTTTTATCTGCTTGATTAGTCATAGAATAATGAGGAAACAGGGCACACATGGTTATGCAACTGTCAGCCATTTTCCATTATTTATAAGCCCCCAAAAATGTGTGTGTGTGTGTGTGTGTGTGTGTGTGTGTGTGTGGTGTGTGTGTGTGTGTGTGTGTGTGTGTGTGTGTGTGTGTGTGTGTGTGTGTGTGTACGTGTGCATGAAAATAGCTGTAAATTCTGAATGGTGCTAACATCTCTTCTCATAGCTTGAGTGTTTCATTTCAAATTCAATGTTTTGGCGTACAGTAGGTCAAATACCAAAAACGTGTCATTCCATTCTTTATGGACCTAACTATGTATCCATTGATAGAATAGAAACAAAAGTTAAAAGATGGAAGTTATAGTTACTGAAGAAGTACTGAGAGAAGCTGAAATAGACTATGCTGATACCACTATCTGTTAAACATACTGTAGCTTAGCTTTGCACAAATGCTGTATTCACACCATCTCTGGAGAGGGGACGAAAGCCATTAAATATGATGACTCATGTAACCAGCAGCATCATATTCTAGCATGTACATTTCGACTTGAAGGGAAAAATAAAGTGGTACTTCTGCTATTAGTAGTAGGTACATCTGCTATTTTTAAAGTGCAACTTGCACTTTTACTTGAACATTGAGTTTGGGAAGTTCTACAACCTCTCCAACAAGTACTTTTGTTGTCTTTGTACAGTACTTGTATTTGGTTACCAATTCAAACCAGGTAAAACTGTGTATACTGTAGCTCCTGCAAAACAAGTTGTATCAGTTGTATTGGTGTTAATAGTGGATTGGGTTTGAGGTCACTGTCAGTGGTAGCACATTTGAGGGCATTTTGCCATCAGTCTGTTTAACTTGTCTTCGAGAAATCAGTGCCAATATTTCCTAACATCTCCAACTGTATTACAAGTCAGAGGTTAATGTAAATTATTTTTCCCACTCAGCTGCTTGTAATCACAGTTTAAACTATGTGATATAATTGCAGCAAGACTAGAAAGAGGGGAGACAGCAAGCCAAGATCTATTTAGCACCCATCAGTAAATATAAAGCTTACTATTTAACAAATCAGTTTGTAGAATCAAAAGTTAATGTTTAGGGATGCTGGTAGGCAAATGTTGTTACCTTTGGCTAGAATCAGACTACTGTAGCTGTTTTATGCTTTGTAATTTGTCATCTAACCCTTGTTTGGACAACAAATAGGTATATCTCACCAAATTATGTGTGAACCTTTCCTTCAAATAAAGGTAGCATTCTGTGTAAAAAAACAGTTCAAGTCATACATTCAGTTACAAGTACTAATCACCAAACGTACTCACAGCAAATACACAGTATGTAAAATGACACATAGGCATGTGCACTTTACATTGGTGTGTATCTGTAGAGACACATTCATTTTATTGGGATTAACAGCTCTGATTGTTAAAATGCAGTTACCAGTTGTGATTAAACTGCACCAGCATCAGCGTTTTGTTAAAAGGACAGATCTGTTGAAATCTGCCAAAGAATACTGTACATCCTTGATTATGTTTAAAGAATTACCCACTAAATCCTGCAGGTAATAATATTTACATCTTCCCACTCCCCCATCCCTTTTAATAATACCAGCAGTATAACCATAACAAATACTCAAAGCCTGCTTGGGATGCAAATCAAAATGAAATCAGGAGCACAACCTGGTTGCGGTCCTAATTTGGAGGTTTAGTTTGCTACGTGAGACATTGTAAACACACATGCACAAACACACAGAAACACAAACACACACACGTGTTGCACACATTTAAGTGGAAAGACAGATATGGGAAAAAGTGCTCATAGCACAGTGAGAGGCTAACCACATTTGGTTTCATGTATCCCCTCTGCAGACACTTAAAGACACAAATAACTGAAAATAAAGTTAGTTTCTCATGTCATTCTTCAGTACTGATGACAACAACAACTCTTAAAGGCCATCTTTATCAGGTTTTAATTTTCTTCCTATGGTTCTTGTTTGGGGAGTACAGGACTCATGTTGTTAAGTACCCCTCTGCCTGTCCCTTGCTTCTCAGCTTCATGCTAAGAAGCCTCTCTGTAGACATCATCTGGGGAAGTTCAAATTTTGCTATTTGGTCCAATTCGGGAAGAGCAGTTCAACAAAGACTCTGTACTACTCCTGTAGTATGAGCAACCACATGACAGCATCTGAACTACAAAACCGTTCCAGATGATCTCATCTGGAGGTGAGATCGCTACAACTTCCATATGATATCATCTAAACTGAATAACTGCATCATCATCATCAGCGAGTAATGTCATCTGGAAATGTTCTATATGAACAGGTTGAGCAAGATCATATCATCTGGAGGAGCTTTTTTAGGTAGAACTAGAGAGATCTTTGAATTTAGGGAGGTTTTGGGCCATTCATATTTAGGTACTCCCTAAAGTAGAACCATTGGAAGCAAGGTGAAAATCTGTGAAGTGGCCCTTTAAGACTCGGACTCTCGACATCAGTAACAGTTTCTTATCACGCGAGGGACATGGCTGTAATCCAGGAAAAAAAAAAATCTGGAAGAAACATCCGACCGGTAGTAACACAACTATGTCATGTAACCTTGCAGACACACTAGAGGAAAAGCCTGACGTGGAGTACACTTCCTCGCCTGGCTTGAAGTTAGTGCTGTATATGAATGCATTGCTAGAACATCCTTCCTTTGCACAGTGCCTTACTTCTGTTTTAATAATGCAGCCACTGTGTTTGTCTTAATCTTTAAACAATAACGTCTTCTTTGGCCTTTAGTTCTGTCTACAACATGATTGGGAGTCTGTACATAAATGAATCATATAATGTACTTAGATGAATGCAGCATGGCTCTTTGTTCACTGCAGCTTAGAGAGATCTATGCAAACAGCTTCAGCTGATATATTGTCTGTCTGATAGGTTACACATTCTATGGTGATCTCAGTCATATTTTTCTTGTTTAAGGCTACGTCTCTTGCTAATTCACATGCGTCATTTTACAAGCATAAACATACATTTTCAGCTCATTTAGATGTTGGTAACAGATGCTTTTGAATATGAAAACCTTTTGTTACTCATAATGTTTTTCACATATATGCTGTTTATCTTATGTGACAATGTTGTGATCATAAAATAATAGTTTTATCTGTGCCTCAGCAGCATTGTAACAAAAATTACAGTATGTTGAAGCTACAATAGGCAACTTGAGCTAACAGCAGCATGAGACTCAAAATCACACATATCAGAGATAATCAGAGAGGCATCTATCAGAATAATTTGTGAAAACTGTCTTTATATTCTATGTGGTATATTACCTGAGGAGACAATAGATTTCTTGGTTAACATAGGAAAATGGAAGGGGCTTGTGCCCCCTGAACCTTCACTTCTGCATGTTCCTGCTTAATATTAATCCACTCTGCTTCCCCATGGGCCTTCTCTGCTGTGCTCCTCTACCATTTATTAGTAAATAGAGGTGAATCTAGTTCAGGTATCTGCTTCGTTTAAGCTCAAGACAAAAAACAAACCAAAAAAATGCTGAAAAAGCCTCATTGTGGTATGTCACCATCCATGGGTTTGTTATTATGCTCTTAATGGCACGCTATATTTACTCAATTCCACTCACTTGCTAATTCTTTGGATAATGAAAATCCTTTTTTGTGTGAACAGCCACTGGCATGTGGTGTTCTCACACCCACATCTTTAGTTTGCACACAGGAAAAGTAGTGGTTAACGATAAAGATCAAACATATCTCAGTACATATTTTGGGTGTTTTTTAGTTTGTCTCTGCTTTAGTTGTAACATCCTTGACATATTTGTCTGTCTCTGCATAAAAATGCAGATGCTTCGTGGTTTTGAAACTGACAGGGTGCAGCCATTAGACATCATGTGGCTGCAGATCTGACATGGTGGCTGATGATTAACCAGCCCACATGTCCCAGCATGCTTCACTTTTG